>NC_134488.1:24748759-25048759 GCF_040206685.1 Ascaphus truei
TCCTGTCATTCTATGCCACACACTACACTCAAAAACATGCCATTTTTAACATGTGTATGACCAACAACACGCACTCACACACGTCACACACACAACATGCCTCATACACACACACACGCCATCACACACCAGCAACACACACACATGCTCTCACACACACCACACACCATGCCACCGATGTCACTCCGCTATCCCGCTACCTCACACACTCTACCTCCCGCGGAACAACCAGCACGCCTGACATCTCCTGCACCTCACACATCTCCCTCCGCAACCGGACCGCGACGCCGCGGACTACAGTCAAACAGCATGCCACCAATGTCACTCCCGCTACCTCACACACTGTATGACAACACCTACCACTGAAACTCAGCTGTTCCTTACAATAAAATATGTTTTCCTAACAATTTCACTGTCTGTATAATTTATTCTAAAACACTTCTCACACCACCACTCACACACAACACTCACCCACACAAAACCCCCTCATACACACACACACACACACGCAAACATCCTGTCATTCTATGCCACACATAACAACAAATCACACCTCACCTTCACCCTCATAATACACACACTACACTCAAAAACATGCAATTTACAACATGTCTATGACCAACAACACGCACTCACACACGTCACACACACAACATGCGTCATACACACACACATGCCATCACACACGCCACATACACACATGCTCTCACACACACCACACACCATCACACACAACACACACACAAATACACAAACACATGCACACACACACGCACTCAGCAACGCCACACGCCCTCAACCACGCAACACACGTACTCACACACACACACCAACCTCCTCTGCTGATACAACACACAAAACAACACTTCAACATAACCTTAACTACCACACACAACACAACCACCACTAAACAAACACACACACCCAACCCACTGTTCCAATTACCTACCCTTCACCATACACACTACACTGAATACAATGCACATTTACACGTCTCACCACCCACTCCCATTGCACATCAACATCCCACCACACACAAACATTAACAACAACACAACACCTCCGCTACTAACACACCTAGCACAATAAATCACCTCTTCCTTTCAATAACATATTTTACACAAAACATTACTATTTACACATCTGTCTAATTTATTGCACACAAACACTCAACTAACCAACACTGACACACACACTCACACACCACACACTCACTATCACATCACACACTCACTCATCCACACACACACCCCACACAATCAACAATCACACACAATAATTACATACACACACTATTCTGCCACACACACAGCCAACATTAACACAAAACAAAAACACACACAACATTTCAACACCTACACAAACGCACACCAAACACAAATAAATACCCCTCACCTCACACAGTGTAGCTCCCGCGAACCGCACAGCACGCCTCACATCTCCTGCACCTCACACATCTCCCTACCGCAACCGGACCGCGAGGCCCCCTACCCCGCTACACCATGCCACCAATGTCCCTCCCCCTATCCCGCTACCTCACATGAGTGAAGATATACTTCACAAAGCACAGAGACACAACCCATCACTCAATGTTACCTTTTCACCTGACATTTTCAACGAGGTACTCATATTGTTAGAAGATACATGTCTCTCTATCAATAACAAAACACTACTTCAATTAGGTCTAGAAGCTCCCCAACGTCATCATCACGATGTACTCAATACAGACCTTATGCGAGAGAAACAATACAATATTTCCATACTACAAGAATATGTTGCCACAAGAAAACCAATGTTAATTCCACAACAACTTAACACCTATGACAACATCATGCAGCACATAAACAACGAACAAGGTGCAATCCTGTTTCTTGATGCTCCAGGTGGAACAGGCAAAACATTTCTCATAAATTTACTCCTTGCAGAAATAAGAATGCACAATCATGTTGCACTTGCACTTGCATCATCTGGCATTGCAGCCACTCTTATGGATGGAGGAAGAACTGTGCACTCAGCTCTTAAATTACCACTAAACATTGCTCATGAAGAAAACCCAACATGTAATATTACCAAGACATCTGGCCAAGCCCGTGTTCTTCAAATTTGCAAACTTATTGTTTGGGATGAGTGTACCATGGCGCATAAAAAAGCACTTCAAGCCCTTAATAGAACCTTGCTAGACTTGCGTAACAATAAACAAATAATGGGTGGTGCTGTCATTCTTTTAGCTGGTGATTTCAGACAAACACTTCCAGTCATACCACGATCCACACCAGCAGACGAACTTCATGCATGCCTTAAATCCTCTATTTTATGGCGACATGTCAAACATTTTCCATTAACAACCAATATGCGAGTCCAACTTCTCGGCCACTCAAATGAACAACTTTTTGCACACACACTTCTTCAAATAGGTGAAGGCACTTTACCTACTGACTTAACATCAGGTGAAATTGCTTTTCCCACACATTTTTGTCACATGATGACATCACTTGAAGATCTCATACATCACGTCTATCCAAATCTCTTACACAATTACACAAACCACCAGTGGCTCTGTGAAAGAGCCATCCTTGCTGCCAAAAATACTTCTGTCAATGACATCAATCATCAAATTCAAGACATTATTCCAAACACAATTACTCAATACAACTCAATCGATACAGTTGTGGATTGCGATGAAGCCGTTAACTATCCACCTGAATTCCTACACTCCCTCCAACCATCAGGGATGCCACCACATCATCTTCGCCTCAAAGTTGGAGCACCCATCATGCTACTTCGCAACCTACACACACCTAACCTTTGTAATGGAACCAGACTGTGCATAAAAACATTGATGCCCAACCTAATTGAAGCTACTATCTTAACTGGCAACGCCAAAGGCCAAGATGTCTTCATCCCCCGCATTCCACTCATTCCTACAGACATGCCTTTTACTTTCAAACGGCTACAGTTCCCCATCAAACTAGCTTTTGCTATCACCATTAACAAAGCACAAGGACAATCTATAAAGTGCACTGGTATCAACTTAGAATCACCATGTTTCTCCCACGGCCAGTTATATGTTGCGTGCTCTAGAGTTGGATCCCCCCAACAATTGTACATCTTTGCTCCAACTGGAACTACCAAAAATGTCGTTTACAAACAAGCATTACAATGAACATTGACTTTCCTCAATTTCCATGAACTCTACATATTGCCATAAGAAATTACAAAAAAATTAAAGACACTCAATACACTACTGTCATCTTTTATTACTACATTATTTTACAACACACACTTTAACATTACATCAAATACACTCCTCTCAACAATGGACATTCACATCTTTCAAGAAGCATTTCCAACAATAACATTTTCAAAAATAACTACCGTAACAACTAACATACACTTCAAACATTTGCCCTCATATATATGTGCTTTCTACTACTGTTGATTTACAAACACAATTCTAACTAATATTACATAACATTGGCATCACATTACAACTTTCACATACAACATTTACACATACTTATTCACACTTCACATCCCGGGCAACGCCGGGTTTCTCAGCTAGTATGTATATATGTGTGTGTATGCATGTGTGGTGTGTGTGTGTGTATATATATATATATATATATATAATGTGTGGTGTGTATATGTGTATGTGTGGTGTATATATATGTGTGGTGTGTGTGTATGTATGTATATATAGATATATATATATATATATGTGTGTGTGTGTGTGTGTGTGTGTGTGTGTGTGTGTGTGTGTATATGTATGTGTGGTGTATATGGATGTGTGTGATGTGTGTGTGGTGTGTGCGTGTGAATATATTTATCAAAGTTGCACAATGTTAATAAATAATTTATTCTCACATGTCTTTTTTTTTTTTCATTTTTAAATATTATATAATGTACACACACACACACACACACACACACACACACACACACACACACACACACACACACACACACACACACACACACACACACACACACACACACACACACACACACACACACACACACACACACACTGACAGCTACCAAGTGACAAACACACACACACACACTGACAGCTACCAAGTGACAAACACACACAGTGATACCCGCCTACCAAGCGCGCTTGCTGTCTCCTCTGCCAGGCAGCGCTGATTACAGATGCAGGGGCTTTGTGCATCTGTTCAGCCCGGCTCAGCGACGCTGAGAGAGGGAGGCCCGGCGCGCACGCTGGAGGATCAGCACCGGGAGACTGAGAGAGAGAGTGAGGTCAGAGAGAGAGTGATGTCAGAGAGAGAGAGAGTGAGGTCAGAGAGAGAGAGAGTGAGGTCAGAGAGAGAGAGTGAGGTCAGAGAGAGAGAGAGAGAGAGGTCAGAGAGAGAGAGTGAGGTCAGAGAGAGAGAGAGAGAGAGTGAGGTCAGAGAGAGAGTGAGGTCAGAGAGAGAGAGTGAGGTCAGAGAGAGAGAGTGAGGTCAGAGAGAGAGTGAGGTCAGAGAGAGAGAGAGGGAGGTCAGAGAGAGTGTGAGGTCAGAGAGAGAGAGAGAGGTCTGAGAGAGAGAGAGTGAGAGAGAGTGAGGTCAGAGAGAGAGAGAGTGAGGTCAGAGAGAGAGTGAGGTCAGAGAGAGTGAGGTCAGAGAGAGAGAGTGAGGTCAGAGAGAGTGAGAGTGTGTGAGGGAGACACCAACTGCGCACTGCAACTGTTAGGTATGTATATACACCTTTGTTTTTACTTTGGGCGCCGCGTAAAAATCCTGATCGCCTTGGGGAGCCTTGAAAAAATTCTGATTGCCTTGGGGAGCCTTGAACCGAAAAAGTTTGGGAACCACTGAGGTACAGAATCTACACACAACGCACAAACACAGCACACACACACACACACATTCACACAACACCAAACACTGCAGACTGCCTCTTCAAACCCCCCCTCCCCTCCACGCCACACATCTCCCTCCCGCAACCGGACCGCGAGGCCGCGGCCTCCACTCACACACCATGGCAACGATGTCCCTCCCCCTATCCCGCTACCTCACACAGTGTAGCTCCCGCGAACCGCACAGCACGCCACATCTCCTGCACCTCACACAGCTCCCTACCGCAACCGGACCGCGAGGCCCCCTACCCCGCTACACCATGCCACCAATGTCCCTCCCCCTATCCCGCTACCTCACACAGTGTAGCTCCCGCGGACCGCACAGCACGCCTCACATCTCCTGCACCTCACACATCTCCCTCCGCAACCGGACCGCGAGGCCCCCTACCCCGCTACACCATGCCACCAATGTCCCTCCCCCTATCCCGCTACCTCACACAGTGTAGCTCCCGCGAACCGCACAGCACGCCTCACATCTCCTGCACCTCACACATCTCCCTACCGCAACCGGACCGCGAGGCCCCCTACCCCGCTACACCATGCCACCAATGTCCCTCCCCCTATCCCGCTACCTCACACAGTGTAGCTCCCGCGCACCGCACAGCACGCCTCACATCTCCTGCACCTCACACATCTCCCTCCGCAACCGGACCGCGAGGCCCCCTACCCCGCTACACCATGCCACCAATGTCCCTCCCCCTATCCCGCTACCTCACACAGTGTAGCTCCCGCGGACCGCACAGCACGCCTCACATCTCCTGCACCTCACACATCTCCCTACCGCAACCGGACCGCGAGGCCCCCTACCCCGCTACACCATGCCACCAATGTCCCTCCCCCTATCCCGCTACCTCACACAGTGTAGCTCCCGCGGACCGCACAGCACGCCTCACATCTCCTGCACCTCACACATCTCCCTCCGCAACCGGACCGCGAGGCCCCCTACCCCGCTACACCATGCCACCAATGTCCCTCCCCCTATCCCGCTACCTCACACAGTGTAGCTCCCGCGAACCGCACAGCACGCCTCACATCTCCTGCACCTCACACATCTCCCTACCGCAACCGGACCGCGAGGCCCCCTACCCCGCTACACCATGCCACCAATGTCCCTCCCCCTATCCCGCTGTCTAATTTATTGCACACAAACACTCAACTAACCAACACTGACACACACACTCACACACCACACACTCACTATCACATCACACACTCACTCATCCACACACACACCCCACACAATCAACAATCACACACAATAATTACATACACACACTATTCTGCCACACACACAGCCAACATTAACACAAAACAAAAACACACACAACATTTCAACACCTACACAAACGCACACCAAACACAAATAAATACCCCTCACCTCACACAGTGTAGCTCCCGCGAACCGCACAGCACGCCTCACATCTCCTGCACCTCACACATCTCCCTACCGCAACCGGACCGCGAGGCCCCCTACCCCGCTACACCATGCCACCAATGTCCCTCCCCCTATCCCGCTACCTCACATGAGTGAAGATATACTTCACAAAGCACAGAGACACAACCCATCACTCAATGTTACCTTTTCACCTGACATTTTCAACGAGGTACTCATATTGTTAGAAGATACATGTCTCTCTATCAATAACAAAACACTACTTCAATTAGGTCTAGAAGCTCCCCAACGTCATCATCACGATGTACTCAATACAGACCTTATGCGAGAGAAACAATACAATATTTCCATACTACAAGAATATGTTGCCACAAGAAAACCAATGTTAATTCCACAACAACTTAACACCTATGACAACATCATGCAGCACATAAACAACGAACAAGGTGCAATCCTGTTTCTTGATGCTCCAGGTGGAACAGGCAAAACATTTCTTATAAATTTACTCCTTGCAGAAATAAGAATTCACAATCATGTTGCACTTGCACTTGCATCATCTGGCATTGCAGCCACTCTTATGGATGGAGGAAGAACTGTGCACTCAGCTCTTAAATTACCACTAAACATTGCTCATGAAAAAAACCCAACATGTAATATTACCAAGACATCTGGCCAAGCCCGTGTTCTTCAAATTTGCAAACTTATTGTTTGGGATGAGTGTACCATGGCGCATAAAAAAGCACTTCAAGCCCTTAATAGAACCTTGCTAGACTTGCGTAACAATAAACAAATAATGGGTGGTGCTGTCATTCTTTTAGCTGGTGATTTCAGACAAACACTTCCAGTCATACCACGATCCACACCAGCAGACGAACTTCATGCATGCCTTAAATCCTCTATTTTATGGCGACATGTCAAACATTTTCCATTAACAACCAATATGCGAGTCCAACTTCTCGGCCACTCAAATGAACAACTTTTTGCACACACACTTCTTCAAATAGGTGAAGGCACTTTACCTACTGACTTAACATCAGGTGAAATTGCTTTTCCCACACATTTTTGTCACATGATGACATCACTTGAAGATCTCATACATCACGTCTATCCAAATCTCTTACACAATTACACAAACCACCAGTGGCTCTGTGAAAGAGCCATCCTTGCTGCCAAAAATACTTCTGTCAATGACATCAATCATCAAATTCAAGACATTATTCCAAACACAATTACTCAATACAACTCAATCGATACAGTTGTGGATTGCGATGAAGCCGTTAACTATCCACCTGAATTCCTACACTCCCTCCAACCATCAGGGATGCCACCACATCATCTTCGCCTCAAAGTTGGAGCACCCATCATGCTACTTCGCAACCTACACACACCTAACCTTTGTAATGGAACCAGACTGTGCATAAAAACATTGATGCCCAACCTAATTGAAGCTACTATCTTAACTGGCAACGCCAAAGGCCAAGATGTCTTCATCCCCCGCATTCCACTCATTCCTACAGACATGCCTTTTACTTTCAAACGGCTACAGTTCCCCATCAAACTAGCTTTTGCTATCACCATTAACAAAGCACAAGGACAATCTATAAAGTGCACTGGTATCAACTTAGAATCACCATGTTTCTCCCACGGCCAGTTATATGTTGCGTGCTCTAGAGTTGGATCCCCCCAACAATTGTACATCTTTGCTCCAACTGGAACTACCAAAAATGTCGTTTACAAACAAGCATTACAATGAACATTGACTTTCCTCAATTTCCATGAACTCTACATATTGCCATAAGAAATTACAAAAAAATGAAAGACACTCAATACACTACTGTCATCTTTTATTACTACATTATTTTACAACACACACTTTAACATTACATCAAATACACTCCTCTCAACAATGGACATTCACATCTTTCAAGAAGCATTTCCAACAATAACATTTTCAAAAATAACTACCGTAACAACTAACATACACTTCAAACATTTGCCCTCATATACATGTGCTTTCTACTACTGTTGATTTACAAACACAATTCTAACTAATATTACATAACATTGGCATCACATTACAACTTTCACATACAACATTTACACATACTTATTCACACTTCACATCTCGGGCAACGCCGGGTTTCTCAGCTAGTATAAAATATAGTAGGATTACATTAGTATACCGGCTAGTATGCCATAAAGTCCAACGTTTCGGCAGTCAAATACTGCCCTTCTCAAGGTGAAAGCTACCAAACACATGAAAACAGTCAAGTATCAGGGGGGGGTGGTATATATTTTGACTGTTTTCATGTGTTTGGTAGCCTTCACCTTGAGAAAGGCAGTATTTGACTGCCGAAATGTTGGACTTTATGGCATATTAAACCTCCTTTTGAGTAAGACCGTGTGCCTGCTTCTTCTTTGTACTGGAACATTTGGGACTACAGGAGCTCCCCAGGACCAGCGCACCGGCAGCTAAGTACCCCACCTCTATTACCCTTGATATTGAGTGCGTGTCTCATCCTCTGTCTTCTACACACAAACACATACCTATACACTTAAACATATTGTATGCCTCTACACCCATACCCATACCCAGGGCATATTTGAATACAACGGGTAACTCAATGTATTTTTCTCGGTATCATATTTGTTATAAATAATACACTTATAGAGGTATAAATATGCATACACTTATACACATACCCACATATAGAAATATACACTTATATACACATACACACCTATAGAAATATACACATAAATCAACTTATACACATACACACATATAGAAATATACTCATTCATACACTTATACACATACACATGCATACACTTATACGCACATACCTACGGATATACTTATACACAAACAGGCACACAAAGATATACACATACATATACTTATACACATTACACACGCACACTTAAAAATACATACTTTTACACTGATACTCATACACTTTTACAGATATATATATATATATATATATATTTATTTTTTCACCCACCATAAATTATCTAATTGTGGTGAAACCTACCCAGCTTTAAAATTGCAGAGCCAGTACAACTAGCCCCATACTGATGAGACCCAAAAGGTCAAAACAGCTGTCTGTGGGTAGATTTACTGACTATGCATCAAAACACAGGTTGTGCTGAAAATTGTGTAATGCAGCAAGCATAAGCTTATAGGGGTAAAAATGGATTTGAGGCAAAAGGCGACATTGTGTGCTCATTTGCATGTCATTGCCAGAATCCCTTGCTGCAGTGGAAGCACTGTATGCTGGGTGATAATGGCGAAAAGCAGAGTTGCAGACCTGTCTAAAACATGTGAATGTGCTCACAAGTGATACTTTTATTATCTTATACTATATTAGTGAAAGCACTGTATGTTTGCCTGCCTGCCTGCATGCATGCCTGCCTGCTGGATGTCCGGTGTCCCTAGGGGAAATCTCATTGGTCCCTTGGGCCGCCCCCGCACACCTCTCATTGGCCTGAGGCGGAGTGACGGCCCAAAGGACACACAGGGACACAAACACACACACAGGGACACACACACACACACACGGACACACACAGGGACACACACACACACACAGGGACACACACACACACACACAGGGACACACACACACACACGGACACACACGGACACACACACACACACACACACACACACACACACACACACACACACACACACACACACAGTAGGGGGGGTGTGTACATTAGCAGCATGTATAACCGGGGGGGGGGGGGGGCCTCACATACCCGCCGGAGCCTCCGCCTCTTCCTCCCCGAAATCAGCCTCCTCTCCCCGTGTCTCCCGCGCTTTCAACCCCCCCGGCGCCGCTACAGTCAGCGGAGGAGCGAGTGCCTGGGACACAGCGGGGGAGCGGCCACAACAAGCTGCCTCCCGCCTCAGTTCCACGTGGGAGCGGCCGGACGGGTGAGGGAGCTGCCGGACGGGTGAGTGAGCGGCTTTCACCCACCCCTCACCCCCCTTCAAATCACCTCCCCTCCACCCCCCCCCCCCCCCCCCGGCGCCGCTACAGTCAGCGGAGCGAGCGAGCGCCCGGGACACAGTGGGGGAGCGGCCACAACAAGCTGCCTCCCGCCTCAGACCACGTGGGACCTTCCGGACGGGTGAGTGAGCGGCCTTCACCTCCCCTCCACCCCCCCTTCACCTCCCCTCCACCCCCCTTCACCTCCCCTCCACCCCCTGGCGCCGCTACAGTCAGCGGGGGAGCGAGCGCCCGGGACACAGCGGGAGAGCGGCCACAACAAGCTGCCTCCCGCCTCAGACCACGTGGGACCTTCCGGACGGGTGAGTGAGCGGCCTTCACCTCCCCTTCACCCCCCCTCCACCCCCTGGCGCCGCTACAGTCAGCGGGGGAGCGAGCGCCCGGGACACAGCGGGGGAGCGGCCACAACAAGCTGCCTCCCGCCTCAGACCACGTGGGACCTTCCGGACGGGTGAGTGAGCGGCCTTCACCTCCCCTTCACCCCCCCTCCACCCCCTGGCGCCGCTACAGTCAGCGGGGGAGCGAGCGCCCGGGACACAGCGGGGGAGCGGCCACAACAAGCTGCCTCCCGCCTCAGACCACGTGGGAGCGGCCGGACGGGTGAGGGAGCTGCCGGACGGGTGAGTGAGCGGCCGGACGGCTGAGGGAGCGCCCTTCACCTCCCCTCACCCCCCTTCACCTCCCCTCACCCCCCTTCACCTCCCCTCACCCACCCCTCACTCCACTTCCCTTCCCTTCCACCTCCCTCCACCCCCCCCTTCACCTCCCCTCCACCCCCCCCTTCACCTCCCCTCCACCCCCCCCTTCACCTCCCCTCCACCCCCCCCCCTTCATCTCCCCTCCACCCCCCCCCCTTCACCTCCCCTCCACCCCCCCCCTTCACCTCCCCTCCACCCCCCCCTTCACCTCCCCTCCACCCCCACCTTCACCTCCCCTTCACCCCCCCTTCACCTTCCCTTCACTCCCCCCTTACAACCTCCCACCACCTCCACCCCCCTTCCCACCTCCCCCACCCCCCTTCCCACCTCCCCCACCCCCCTTCCCAACTCCCCACCACCTCCCCCCCCTTCCCACCACCTCCCCCCCACCTCCCCCCCCTTCCCACCACCTCCCCCCCACCCCCCCCCTTCCCACCACCTCCCCCCCACCCCCCCCTTCCCACCACCTCCCCCCCACCTCCCCTTCCCCCCCTCCTTCCCACCACCTCCCCCCCACCCCCCCCCCCCCTTCCCTGAGGCGGAGTCACGGGCCAAAGGACACACAGGGACACAAACACACACAGGGACACACACACACACGTAGACACACACACACACACAGACGTAGACACACACACGTATACACACACACACACGTATACACAAACACACACACGTAGACACAAACACACACACGTATACACAAACACACACACGTAGACACACACACACGTAGACACACACGTAGACACACACGTACACACACACGTACACACGTACACACACGCACGTAGACACACACACACGTACACGTAGACACACACACACATGTACACGTAGACACGTACACACACACACACACACACACACACACATGTACACGTACACACACACACACACACACACACACATGTACACGTAGACACGTACACACACACACATGTACACATATACTCACACACATGTACACGTATAACACGTACACACACACATGGAGACATACACACACACACATGGAGACATACACACACACACATGGAGACATACACACACACACACACGTATACACTCACACACGTATACACACAGGTATACATACACATAATGTATACACACACACACACACACACATGTATACACACACATGTATACACACACACACATGTATACACACACACACACGTGTATACACACACACACGTGTATACACACACACACATGTGTACACACACACACATGTGTACACACACACATGTGTACACACACACATGTCTACACACACACATGTGTACACACACACATGTATACACACACACATGTATACACACATACACATGTATACACACACACACACACACATGTGTATACACACACAAACATGTGTACACACACACAAATGTACACACACACACACACACACTTATACACACACACACATACAATGTATACACACAAACATGTATACACACACACAAACATGTATACACGTGTATACACAAATGTGTATACACACACACGTATACACACACACAATGTATACACACACATGTGTATACACACACGTGTATACACACACACATGTGTATACACACACACGTGTATACACACACACGTGTATACACACATGTGTATACACACATGTGTATACACACACATACGTGTATACACACACGTGTATACACATACACACACACGTACACATACACACACACACATGTATACACACACACACATACAATGTATACACACAAACATGTATACACACACACACCCCAGCACCACCACATCAGCACACACCGGTATCCCATGCCCCCCCAGCACACTGGCATTCTCGGCTCCCCACCATTCCCAGCCCCCATCAACACCATCAGCACCCAACACATCGCCACGCTTTGCACCTCCCCCATCGGCACACGCCACATCCGCACCCCCCACATCAGCACCAAACCCCTCCCAAATCAGCACACCAATACAATCACCATCAGTACAGCCACAGCAGCACTACCACCGCACATGGGCCGCGTGGACCACTCCCCACCCAAATGCCACACCCACACCACAAACATCCCGGGCAACGCCGGGGCTCTCAGCTAGTATATAATATATACTATATATGTAACCAGGTCCCCAGGCTTACCCTTATCTCCGCTGCAATGGGAGAATAAGGGAAGGTTGCAGGGCGTGCAGGGAGCCGCCATTGGTACTTTGCGCATGCGCAGAGAGTCTCGGAGGCGACTGCGTCAGATAAGAGGTCGCGCATGAGCAGAGAGTGGGTGCGGCAGCGCGCGAAGCACGGGCCAAATCGGAAGGGGCCTAGGCCCGGAGACTACAAGTCCCATGAGCCTCAGCCAGACCAGGTGACAGAGTTAGGAGGTTGCGCAGGGGAGCACGCAGGCAGAGAAGATCGGGAGGGGGACGAGGAAGGAGCTCAGCGTGTAGAGAGGCAAGTAGCCTCTACACTAGGCCCGTATACTCCCAGGCCCAGATAGGCCCTGAGTCACAGTCAGTCAGAGTTAATGTAATAATAATAATAGCATGTTCTTGTATAGCGCTGCTAGTTGTACGCAGCACTTTACAGAGACATTTTGCAGGCACAGGTCCCTGCCCCGTGGAGCTTACAATCTATGTTTTAGGTGCCTGAGGCACAGGGAGATAAAGTGACTTGCCCAAGGTCACAAGGAGTCGACACCGGAATTGAACCAGGTTCCCCTGCTTCAAACTCAGTGCCAATAAGTGTCTTTACTCAATGAGCCGCTCCCTCTCCCCTAGAATAGGAACCTGTCACATTAGTGAGTGAAGCTGCGAAAAACACAGAGACTGTCACAGCACTGCCCCAGAGGTTTGGGACCAGACCTCTTCAGGCACATCATCAGCCATTCGGGTGGGATCGCCCCGGAAGGTATCACAGGCAGCTCCGCGTCGTCGGATCCTTTGTGAAGTCTGTTTGCGGGCGCGAGCGCAGGAGCGCTCGGCAGGTAACATCCATTAAGTGCACCAACTATAATATCATTCATACTAGTGGCTGCGCAGTCACACACATACACTCACTTTGGGGTAATGGACACGGTGTGGGAACACGGTGAAGGGTCGCGTCCTGTGAGACGCGGTAGTATAGTGTCTCATTGAGGAGTAACACCAATAGGGATATACAATGCATGGTTATGGTTACTGCTAGTAAAGCTACTGTTTCTTTTACATGCCGTGTGTGTAGTATTGTATTATTGTCCTGCGAGGAACAACTCCCGCTCTGCTGGAGCCATCGCAGGTGGAGGCGCTGCATCTGGTAAGAGGTTCTCTATATATATATATATATATATAGCCCCAGGCTCTCCGTGGCAGAGGCTTAGGCCCTGTGAGCCTGCAGGTTATACAGCATTGGTAGTTGTACTGTATTCAGAAGGAAACAAGACTACACATATATATATATATATATATATATATATATATAGCACAAAAATCTAACAAATCCGCAGCACTCACCAGTAGTTGCCAATATAAAGGTTTAATTCATCTTACAAGCATCAGGGGTAAGTACAAGCCCCTACCAGGAGGTCCGAAACGTCGCTCCATTATTCTTGTACTTACCCCTGATGCTTGTAAGATGAATTAAACCTTTATATTTGGCAACTACTGGTGAGTGCTGCGGATTTGTTAGATTTTTGTGCTATCTATTTTTGTCGCTGGATGGGGATCCTGGCTGCACTGCAAGCACCCGGACTAACAGGATAAGTTATTTGTCTTATCTTTACCCATTTAGAGTGCCCTGAACATAGTTAAGTTATGGTGGGTAAAAAAAGTGACAAAAACCCTCCACAGCAAAGCAAATAGCAAATGGAAATATTACTGTGCGCTCATGTGCATGTCTTAGACAGGTCTGCCACCCCGCCTTTCACCATTATCACCCAGCACACAGCACTTCCACTGCAGCAAGGGATTCTGGGAAATGACAAAGCTGTGACCATGCAGCAAGCTTAAGCCTATAGGGGAACCATGTTGAATGGTTTTGAAGCAAAAGGTGGCACTGTGTGCTCATTTTGCTCATTTGCATGTAATTTCCCATAATCCCTTGCTGCAGTGAAAGTGCTGTGTGCTGGGTGGTAATGGTGAAAGGCGGGGTTGCAGACCTGTCTAAGACATCCAAATGAGCATACAGTAATATTTCAGTTTGATATATATATATATATATATATATATATATATATATATTGTGACAAACGCCCCTCTTTTGTAGTGCTGACGTCTGTCTGGGTTCTTCCCGACACAGTCTTCTAGGGTTATTTAATACAAAAACAGGATCATGCAAAGTATTAAGCTGCTTAACTCAGGCTTCTGCCTGCTTTATTTTCATCCAAGTAAGGTACTGCAGCTTTAACATGTGTAGGTTAGAGGTACTCAGATACTTTCATTCAGCAGTTCACTCATTTCATTGTTACAGTATTTCCCACACTGTTATTTCAAGTAAAAAGAAACCAAACTATATAAACAAAATCCTATCCCTTTCAGGGATCTAACTACACATCAAAATCAGTCTCTCTAACAGCTGCTGGCCAACTAAACTGGTTCCCCAGCTTAAAACAATGCTCTCTCATTTAGGGTCACAAGATACAGCACAGTCTTTTAGCAACAGCAGTAACCATTTGTTTGTCTTATCTGTTTGGGGTGTCCAGGCAAATCCTCTGGTACTGTGATACGTGGAGAGGCCGTCAACCTCGATACTGGATGCAGGAGAGTAGCGACACCCCCAGCCCCCAGGCTCCAAGGAGAGAGAGTGAAATGCAAAACCTCTCTGCTCTAAATACCTGTGCATGTGATTAGAAGAGCAGGTGAGGGAGAACTAGAGCCATTGTAATCTGTGCTCTGGATTTTCCATCCAGCTGCCTGAGTTAATGGGAAGCTGTGGAACGGATCATTTTTAGCTATTCCTGCACTTTCTGCTCTAAAATGGGGCAGAAAGCTGCCTAACATCTTTGGACTATGTCACAATATATATATATATATATATATATATATATATATATATATATATATATATATGCTGAAGGTGAGCCGGATAGGATATCGATCTGTTGGTGTGATCCAAGACGGTGTTACCCTGTTGGTGGTGATTATATCACAAATTGCTTGAATTTCTATTACTTTTGTGAGTGTTCTTAATCCCCTTGTCCTTCCTTTTTACATTAAATGTACTTTTTGGGTCCCGTATTGCGCATGCGTGGTGGTCTCTCTAGTAACCAGGATGCTTTTTTGACATGCAGATGTTGAATAGCAGGTAGTTAATGTACACCCCCTCCAAGATAGTGGCTCCGATTGAGCACAGCAGGAACTGATTTTTGCGGGCTTCCAGAGGGCAGGCAATTGCGCACAGGTGTGTTTGGCACATGTGGTGAGGGTATATATATGTGTAGCCATGTGTAAGATTGGTGTACATATCTCTTTCTCATGCTGGCAGTAAACCTGGTAAGTATGCAGGATTGCCAGCAACAATCAATGGAGGTTTGCCCTCAAACCCTGGTGAGGTGTCATATGTCAAATATGAAATAATTGTATCTGTTTCTAATGTGGATTTTGTCTCCCCCATTTTAGGAGTTTTTTCATCCAATTTCCTCAGTATCTATCCAATAGCCATTATTATCTGTGCACTTTAGGTTTCTTTGTATGGTAGTAAGTGTCTTTGTATGGTAGTAAGTGTTATATTACCTCGATGATCATTTATATTTCATCATCATCCAATTGTAGGTTTTTAGGATTTTATAATTAATTTGTTAAAATGCATTTGCAAGTTTGTCATAATTTTATAATTAATTTGTATAAATTGTCTGCCATTGTAGATCATGCATATTGCAGATCGTGTATATATACCCAGTGATATCAGTGAGTTAAATATGTTTGAATTTATAGCATGTACCACCACTTATATTTTATATTTAAATTTATATTCTCATAACAAGATTCATTCCCTATCCCGTTTACCAAGTATCCCCTTACAAAAGATGTGTTTATCAAGATTTTAACCCCATGTTTGTATATGAGCAATTGTATCTGTACTAGCCACACCAGTAGCACTTTAAGGAATGGTTTACACCTGTTGATTAATCAGATCACCAAGATATAAAAGCATGCAATGTGTCACAAGGCTCCACACTCCTGAGGAAGAAAGCAGTTGCTTTTGAAACGCGTAGAGTGGGAGTTTTCATTCAGACCGGAGCATACAGCAGAGAAGTTGCAGGAAGATCCAGCACTCACCGCGCGACGAACCCAGAAGTGACGTCAGACGCCAGTCGGAGCAGTGTAACAGCTGACCGGGGGCTGAGGCAGAGGAGTGGGGGAACGTTGCAGGACGGTGAGCCAGCTGGCTAAAATCTTCCTACACTAATGCAGTGTGATATGCCCGTATTTTATTGTTAGAATGTGAGTATAATATTTTATTGTTATAAAGCTATTTTATCTCGAGTGATCTGTGCTATGCCAGTTTTTCTCTCAACATTGGGGTACGTGATCCTGGGGACCCGATCCACTCTGATGACAACTGCATCATCCACTTACCTGTGACTGTTTGAGTCAACCCTGCCTATTTGACTCTTACATCTTGTAAGTAGTTAATTCATTAGAGCCAAGTCATTTGAAGGCTTTTTTCCACGTTGCCTTTTTTTGCTGCACTTAAATTTATTTTTGTTTCCTCCCCATGCTCCCCGTGGATTTTGTGTGTTTTGCTGTTACTGTGGGGGAAGAGTGAAGACTACCCCTTCCAGTGGGTTCCAGAGCAGGGGGTGAAGCTGTATTGATTTAAATTTTATCACATTATCACCTATTTAAGATTTTGATTAGTCACTTATTATTAGTGTTCACTTTTTATTTGTTTGCGCCTTATTTCACTTTACCACTATACAATTGCACGAGGTGTCATATGTCCCCAAAGGAAGTGACAACATGCATTGTGCACACACTTAGTGGTACAGAGCAGGTTGTTCTCTGGGGGGTGATATAAGACACAGCACTGCCTAAAGTTAGAAGTCAGTTTCCTGTTGTTGTGCTGCCTCTGTTCAGTGAGAGGCACGTGAAGGTTTGCAACAGTGTTGCAGTGTCTCCTGCTAGCTGTGAGTCAGTAAGCAGACGCAGAGAGTTAGAGGAGCTGACAGACAGAGCAGCTCAAGACAGAGACAGAGCAGCTCAAGAGAGAGACAGAGCAGCTCAAGAGAGAGACAGAGCAGCTCAAGAGAGTAGAGGTGGAAAGCAGATCTATTAGGGAGAAGGGACCTTCCTAATGGAGTACTGCACCGAGATGAATGGCTGAGCTGTTATCTGTGAGGGGCAGCTTGCCCATACCATGCAAATAAAGATGCCCTTGTTAAAGATACCTCCACTGGGTGAGTGTGAAGTTACTCAGCAGTGGATGGCACCACCAAGAAGGAGTTCCTCACCAGGACCATCTCCCTGCGGAAGCACAGATCCTGATGAGGTGGAGGCGCTGCACATGAAGTACGTTGGACTCGCACCCACTACCTCAGCTACCTGTCCTGATGACATCCTCTAATACCATCAAGCGGGAGACTCAGGAGTCCTGTTACTTGCAGGTGCACCACCATACACGATCACGTAATGGGGACCGGTTAGACCACACGGGCCAATGTGAGATTGGGTGGGTCAGACAAGGGGGTCCAGCCGTTACATTTGGAGGCGCTGCTGAGATAGAAAGACCTGTCAACAGGACAGGTTTTTGCTAGGCACACAATAGGAAACAGGGAGAGTGTCTGCTGCCACTTTGTGCTGCGTGGGACGGAACCAGGGGTAGTCGGGGAGCTGCTGGAGCTGCAGGCCGCACAGACGTCTTGGGATCCGCTAGGGGTTAGTGGGTCTGGAGCAGGGGGCTATTGCTGTCCTAGTCGCCTTGAGGTAGCGCTAGTGGGGGACTCCTGAAGGGATAAACTGGTAACTTAGGGCAGGAATTCTGGAAGGGTCCGCACTAGGCTAGCCAACAGTAGGTAGACGCCCAAAGTACTGCATGGAAGAGCCAGAGTACTCTAGTCTCCATTCCAGATCGCTTGACCAAGGAGCACAGACTGGAGGAAAGCGTTACAGTAGACACAGAAAGAGTGAGCCTAGCCTGAGGTAGTGCAAACACGAGTCAGATCTACGTTAGGTACACAAGGTGGTGCACAAGGCATTTTATTGCATCGGTGTGGCAGTTGTCCCGCAGAGAGAAGCTCCATGTACAAGAATCCAGTATACAGTGATCTAGAGAGAACCGTCAGAATGGAGGATCTGCAGAGCGCAGAAGGTCCAGGATGGCGGGCAAACGAAGAGATCGTACCTATTCTGTGCGAGGTTGAAGAACAAGCTACAGAAGAGACTTTTGTGAGCCTGTTGGAGACTGGCGTGACAGCTGTGGCTGCGCCGGGTTTGTCCTGTCTATGCTCTCGGGAAAGTAACCTCGAGGCTAGTGAGGACGACAGTGTTGCTAGATGGGAGGAACGAAATGGACTTTGTTATTATTCAATATACAAACAGCCAAAAGCTACCTCAAAAGTGATGAAGAAAGATAATACGACCCAAGATGGCGGTTCCCGCGTTCCCGGGACACCGCGTGGGCCAGCTGCAGAAAGTCTCGCAACTTTGCAGTTTGCTGATTGTTGGCCAGGATTGGCGCCAACGAGAAAACCCCACCTTGTTGGGGAGTTTGGCGCGAAAGCTGGAGCCGCGCCTTCATGGACTATGACTCACTCCGCCCCTGTGCTGGGTCAGCCTACAAGTCTAAGAGACCCTCCTCTAGAGTCCACCAGGGGGAGTGCGCACATTGAACTGCCAGTTGCAACTTCTGTTCCCCCTAAGAAAGAAACAGAATGCAGCAAACCACAACCTCAGCTAGCAAGGGCATGGCGGGCCCGAGGAGTGACTTACCCCTTTCTTTTGTGCCCGTGTATACATAAAGTGAGGAAGGGTGATATGACCTTTGCCTGTTATTCATTGCCTAAAGGATTCCGGGAAGTATCCAATGACGGAATCACCAGCTTGAGGTGTGAGGACTCTGATTGTGTTTCTCTGGGAAAAGAACTTGTTTGGGGAGCTACTTTCTTTGCAAAAGGAGCAAACCAGCTTGTGTCTAGCCCTTATCTGCCTAAGCGTGAGGAGTTCCAAGCCCCGATGACAGAGACGGCTCCAGATCCGGTTCCAAAACCGGAACCCCAGATGATGGAACCATTCCTGACGGAATCAACGAAGGGTAAGGTGACTGCCCAGGGAAAAGGGGGATCGCTACCACTGGTACCGCCAGAGCAGGACCGCTTCAGGCTGATGGCCACCAGCGAATGCGAAGCGCCCCGACGCTGTTCCCCTGCGGAGATGTCCCTACCCCCATCCTGTACTACTGAAGACAGTAGTCAACCAGCTGTGGTGATGCGCCAGCCGGCGGACCACACAAGTGAAGCTGAAGATAAAGAGACATTTATCCCATCTGCTGCGGACCCTGATGTAGGCCCGTATGCCCTACAACGGCCAGTCCGGCCTACCACAGAGGAACCCATCGCAAGCCAGCGGAGTGGTGAGGAACCTCCTAACCCCCCACAGGCGCTGGTGGTGGCAATGGTGGAGAAAGGCCTAGCCCAGGCCCGGACGGAGCGGAGAGCAGAACCATCACTTCCGGTGGCGGATGTCGTTCTGGAGGAAGAGGTTCCGGTTGGGAACCCAACGCAAGATGGCGGCGAGTCCAGCGAGATGGCCGTGTCCTCGCGGCCAAGCAGCTGTACCAGGAAGCCTGGGTCCGGGAAGAGACGGCAGGCCCTGCGGAAGCCTGGGAACACGGGCACGTGCAGCTTTAAGGTGTTAATGTGCATATGCACCGTCATAGTTTATACAGACTACCCCCTTTGGATCTTTTGGTATATCTGAGTGTGGTTGTTTTGTTTCTTTTTGATTTGTTTCATTATCATATTTTCAATAAAGTTTTTTTTTTATTATAATACAGTCTGTGTAAGGGGCCACCTTACATGTGCACATGATGGGCCTCCTTCTTGTGCGCGTGCGCCTCTATTTGCCCCGTTGCTTCCCCGCCTCGGGCTGTGTTTACCCTGTGGAATGGTGTGAGCATTATGGGTTGTCATTGCGCAAGCGCATACTCCCTTTGCTCTCAATCATTGCTGTGTTTACACACGGGACCTGTGAGGGGTTTAGCTTCTGAGTGTGGGTGCGCACGCGCGCATCACTATGACGCCTATTGTGTCGGGAGTAGGCGTGTATGGTTCAATCCCCCGCTCTACTGGCATCCTCCATTGTCCGAACAGCAGGGATGCCAGGAGTTAGGTATCGCGCAAGCGCGGACCACCCAGGCTTCCATCTGCTGTCGCTCTGGATTGGATTTAGGGGCGTGGTTTGTGTTCGCGTGGGGGCGCGTGCTCACATCTTTGTAACACACCTGATGACAATCTGCACGCTGTGGGGTGGAGCCCAGTGATGTTTTAGGATTGGTAAGTCACTTTATTATTTACCTAATAATATATTGGTGATGATAAGATACTGTATGCATACCTTGAGAAAGCGCTCTGTGTAGCGCGAACCGTGTTGGTAGGGCATTGCCTTGCTATTTTTTTCTATCTTGACCAATAAATAATAATTTTATGGAGAATGCACTTTCCTTCTAATGATCTTTTTTTGGATATCTCTGGTTGTGCTCTGCAACTTCGTTCTCATCTTGTGCTCTGAGACTAGGCCTAGTATGTTCCTCCCTTAGGCCCCAGCTAGCCCCCGACTCACGAATTTATAGAGGTGCAGCACGGAGGACTGTCCCCCTTGTGGCAGTGAGGAATTCAAACCTGGGGAGGGGGGTGGGGAGTCTGGGTTCTACTGCCCCCTCTGTCCCACTGGTTATTCCCTTAATTTACTTCAATATGCACCCAAGTCCTAATCATGTCCTGAATGAGGAATGTTCCATAGAAACAACACATATAAAAGCTCTTTTAACCAAACTACAACTTACCCCAAAGAATAGATTGTTGCAGCTGCTAGGCATGGCTTTCCCAATAGTTGTTTAGTGGTCTGTCAAGGTTCCCAATTCTACGAACCAAAAAAACAGCTAAATGGCCTCCAAAATGAAGGTATTGCAGAACCGCTTGCAGAGTTGTGTCTCTTGGAAAATGTACATTTTCCGTTTTTAAATGAATTTTCCAGCTACTGTTTTCACCCTGGATTTTTGGCAAGAAGCCTGCATTATTAACACAAATCTGCATTC
Source organism: Ascaphus truei (assembly GCF_040206685.1). Classification (NCBI taxonomy): domain Eukaryota; kingdom Metazoa; phylum Chordata; class Amphibia; order Anura; family Ascaphidae; genus Ascaphus; species Ascaphus truei. The sequence continues at coordinate 24,770,952 of NC_134488.1, forward strand.
GGGGGAAATCACGGTCTACCTGAAATGTCACGAACGTTGGGAAAAGGAGACTTGCGAGCTGCTGGCCACTAATCTTGCGCAAAATCACAGTTGTGCAACAAGATCACATTTTAGAAAATGGTTGTATTTCACAATCCACTATTTTGTTTTGTACAATTCATAGGCTAAGACGGTTTAAAGACAGTACTTGTGATATGATTTGTGATTTCCTTTTTCTGCCCTCGTAAAATGACTCAGTCATGAGTACACACAGTGGATTGTTATAGATGCCCACAAAAACAGCTTTCATCTGCCAGAATTTGATGTGAAAAGCCAGGTGTCTCATAAGTCATTGTAAATTTGTTATCCTAACACTCCTGAATGCCGTGAAGACTACTATATTCTCCACCTTCAACCCTGATGCTATTTTCTGACGTTTTCATCTACGGGCTTTTAAACGTAACGAAGAGACAATCAAAAATATCTATTGCCATCTGGTCCGACAAAAATATTATTTGTTATCTGTAACCTCCATCATCCATCGTGACTATGCTAGTTATGTAGAAATAAGAGCACACAATGGAACATTTGATAAGCAGTAAATCTAGTGTCTTGTAAAATAATACATTGGTCATCTCCTTGTGGGTATCCATGTCATCATGTACCATGTATCACCTCTGGAGCACCACCATCACTTTGCTCATCTCAATGGTATCCAGACTGATAACTGGTACGACCCTACTCATTCCATGGATCACCTTGTCCAATCAGGTGGGAGGCACTGACTTCCTGCTTCTATGCTGCTGATTTGTCTATTGAGTGCACTTCATCTTAAAAATCTTATTTCCACTGACCACAAGAAATCTATTAGAATATTTTACATTGCTACAGTGTGACCTCTCCTACAGCTATGACTTTTGTGCTTACGAGTACCACTACGAGTACAATACTTAAACTATAGCTAGCTACTAAGTATTGGTAGCAGAAGTCCAACATTCTCTCCATTCCTCACCCTGATCTATATGCCCATTGTATCATAATGTACAGTATGTAGTAGAACAATACAAGCACAAGATGTCCCTACTCCAGTGAATGAAATGACTTGCCCAAAGTAGCACAGCTGGAAGTAGATCAGCATCTTGGGAAAACTACAGGCAATGTTGTAGCCATGAGGCTTCCTTGTCCCTATGGAACTGTATCTTAGAAACTGCATTGGAACCTCAAACACGCACGGTGCAAAGTTCCTTTCAGCACTAATAAACTAAAGTGAAACTCTGCGTGCAGCCTTAGCTAACACTAATTAGGCCTCCAGGCCGTCTCAAAGTTAAATGGGAGGGGGAGGTATTTCTTGCAGCTTAATTAAAACATTCCTTTGGCGTTAAATAATTTTCTGTGTTTGGCCTCAGATTCTGGTGCTGGGGAGCATCTCCTGACACTAGTAGCCATGGTAACAGTCAGATTACACAACCATGGATGTCCACAATTGGTATTATCAGAACTGGGCTGGAGACTTGTTTTTAACTCGGCTGCTAGAGAGGCCTGAGACTCGGTGTAGAGTAAGAGCTTCAACTGTTGCCTGTCATCACATTTATCATTTGAATTGCCAACTCCAGCAGAGCACCACTTCTTGGGGCTTTGTTTTTCGCCACATACGTACTTGGCTTTGAAACCTAGACAGTGTGCTATAGTGTGTGCTGCACGCATATTTTCACAGGTACCTTTGTCTCAAATCCCATTATTGTTCACATTTTACAGCAATTACATCATTGCATCTCCTGCCTGCTGCTGACTAATGGTACAGACTGCAGAGCTTTTAAAAAATATTTCGCCCGTATCCAATGGAGATAAATAAGCTTGAAATGTGTACCAGGGAGTGAAGGCTCCGAGACGCCACAACTGAAGAGCAGTTGTGTGTAGTCAATGTCTACCATGTCACAGCTTCAGTCTGTAGACCTATCGTCAGTCAAGTCTTCGCCTCTTACTGCAGCACACCCAGTCTTTTAGTGAAGTCAATGTCACGTTAGATCGTTAATTTTCTATTAGCGTCGGCACTAAATAAAACATGACTGCCTTTTTGTTTCTTTCATGTCTGGAATCCTGATTCTGTTCATTGTATTTGTTTGAAGTCGTTCCCACATAATAGAAAATGCGTCTAAACCAAAGTAGCTGTACTGTATAAAGACATCATTGCATGTTAGTGTGGCTGATGCATATTAGACATGTTGAAGGGATCAGCGCTGTAAGCAAGCAAGCTTGTGAGCCTTAATATATTAACTGTGGAAGCGATGTGCTCCGATGAGATGTTTGGGCTGCTTGATATTTTGGGGGGTATGTTTACATTATCTTAATGGCTTTGGGGTGTCCCTTAGAGCTCAATTGCATTACCATTGACCCATTGATTGCCGGTCGACTGAATCGGGCAAAAATACTGTCATGGGAGAAAAATATCGCAGCCAGAGTCATCCTCGGCAGATAACATCGCAGCTTTCTATTGATTTTTCCTGCGACCCATATCTGATGTTATTTTTTTTTTAACGACAGAAAATTTGAATTCAATTTTTCTGGCAATGAAGGGGTAACCTGGAGCTGGGAACATCACAGAAGACCTCTGTGGGATCTCCTGTTTGTTCCAAGGTAAAAAAAAATAGTAATAATTTGGGGAAGGATTGCTGCTTTAAATGATGTAGGTACCAAAATCTGGCTTCCTTTGGCATTGAAAAGTATATTGATGTCATGCCTTAGTGTTGCAATCCTGTTTATGTCCCTCGCAATGTCTTTTTTCTATCACTGCTTTTTTTGTACCCAGGGATTCTTATCTCCAAGTGGGGAAATGTTAAGTCCATTGAGGTGACAAATTTCACCAGGGGTATGAATGTAACACTTAAGGGCCAATAAAAGAACAGAGGAAACTGCTGAAACCAAGAGAGCGAAACAACTTGCTCAACATCCTACACTTTGCCAACTGAGTGTGTACATGCGAAGGGCCTACGTGCCCCGGGTCACTTGATAAAGCACCTGCTCCCAAGGTGCCAGACAGAGATGGTATCAGGTGAGTGTTGGCAGTGGAGCCAGCATTCCAAAGGGGAGACAATTTACATTCCGTGCTCTTGAATCTTGGAGCCAAAGAAAATATGCGCAGGATCCAATTCATTGCTCTTGGCTCCTGCTAGCCTGACCCAGGCCCCATGCTCACTGCAGTCATGCCCTCTCAGTAGCCCCCCTCTTTATGTTCTTAACCTTTGAGCCATTTCAGCTCTGATCCACTACCCATAAAGTCACTGGACATAATTCATCAGCCTAGTTATTCCCAGTGGCACTCAGTGAGCATACCAGCTTGATCGTCACAGTGGTAAATTCCAACTTTATCACTCACACATTTATAGCAGCAAATGACTAACATTGATTATATTTCCAGTTTAGTTTAGTGAGCCCTCCAAGGATTGGAAAACGATCATTTTTTAACTGCTTGCAATCTATAATCGTCTCCCTCCGCTGTGTGTTTCAACTCATTCAGACTTCTGCACACATCAGCACGTATTCACTGGGAGGAATTACAGCGATGCATTTCACCCATAGTCTGTTTAAGAGGACATTGATGGGTATAAAGAAAGGACTCCCAGGGCAGTGTTTGTACAGGATAGGAGTATAGGTTTTCTGATGTCCAAACTCTACCCCCTTTGTCTATAAATGAAGGGCTTTGGTTAACTCCACTGTTAAGTCATGAGTGATATTTTAGGAAATGGGTGACTGCCTCCTGGGCACATTCAGCCTTCATTCGAAGGATCTCTAAATCTCATGCATGTTTTTTCCTAGCAGAACACAAAGCCTGTTTGCAGCTAATCTCCTGTAAATCCCGAGGCTCAGGGCCGCTTCAGGTGTCAGAGTTTGGATAATAACTTGGAACATATTTGTTCCTGGACAGAAATTGTACTTCTCAACAGCCTCAATTAGCAGCTGTATACTGCCATACATGTCATGCTAGCTGAGCTCTGCTTTTACGTACACAATTATGACTACAAAATAAGCACTTCAATAGTAATACTCGTTTATTGGAATACTTTTTATTGACCTAACTGACTGTTTTAAGAATGCGTTAATTGTCCAGGTCGTTTTTTTTCATAGCCTCCCAGTTGCAAAACGTGGGCAAAAATATTGCACCCGATTCGTCAAAGTAAAAAATACCAATTAAATATGAATGATTTTTTTTTTTGCCACCGGTTTTCACTCAGAGACATTGATAAATAACCCCCATTGTCTTAAATATATCACGTTATTTCATCACAAAGTTTCCCCCCCAGTTAGCATGTTGAACTTCATGATACTTAGGGGGAATTTATTAACATCTCCTGCAAAACTGGGGTAAAAAAAGAAACCTCATTCATCACAGTACAATTGGGTATCTTTAGTACTCACTACTGCTTTGATTTGCAGCACATTTGCTTTCACTGAGGGGTTCTGGCCATATGTAACATAATATTTCCAATTTGCAAGTGAACTGCTTGCTACCACGAGGTCTGATATACAGCATACGTCAAGAAACATTACTGTGTAGACACCTTGATATCAAGAGTTATTCTTCCTGCTGTACTTTTAAACGTGAATAAAAAAATGACAAAGACCAGACCTTATAAAACAGTTTTGTCTTGGTCTGGTGAACATAAATTTTTGTGTTATTTCTTGCTCAGTGATAATCCTTTCATCTAAAAATCGTCATTCTATTCTATCCTTCTATGTCTCTCCTAGAGTTTGTTTCCCTTGTAGTTTTAATTATCCTGGATTATAACAGCACCAATAGCATGTGCATCGTTGCAAGCTTTACACTCTTCTGCCCCTCCTTACATCTCAGCCCTAATTTCTCGCTATGCACCATCCCGACTCTTGCGTTCTGCTCAAGGATGTCTTCTTTCTACCCCCTTTGTATCTAAAGCCCTCTCCTGCCTTAAACCTTTCTCACTGACTGCCCCGCAGCTCTGGAATGCCCGACTAGCACCCTCTCTATCCACCTTTAAGACACATTTGCTTAAAGAAAGCATATGAGTAGCTCCGTAGCTAATACTATACACCTGATACATAAAGCTTGGCCCCCTGCAGACGCACTTACCAGAATTCCCTCCTACTGTCTCTGTACGTTCCTCCTACACACCAATTAGATTGTAAGCTCCTCGGAGCAGGGACTCCTCTTCCTAAATGTTACTTTAATGTCTGAAGCACTTATTCCCATGACCTGTTATTTGTATTATTTGTTATTTATATGATTACCACGTGTATTACTACTGTGAAGCGCTATATGGCGCTATACAAATAAAGACATACAATACAAGAGAACAGCGTCTTTTTCCAGATGTTAAACACAACGCATGCAAGAGGCTGTATTTTTTTTTAGCCAGGCCATTTTTAGGGACATTAAACTTGGTGATGGATACAGGCTTAGAAATGCAAGCTAGAAAAAAAACCTCTTTGAGCACTAAAAGGAACGGTTGATTTAGAGACCATCACGTGTTCTATTTATTTAACCTGTTCGATGTTCGAGAGGCTCATTTGAACACTATATACAGGAAGCAGTCACATGCTGAGAAGTTAAAAGTTCATTGGTGTCATGTACTGTTAAAGCTGTGAAGCCTATGAAAGCTCGTCTGCCTTAACTTGTCAGAAACATCTTTACTTGGAGTCAAAGACAACAAAACACCTCAACATTTTTAAGCTGGAACCTTTCGCCTCCAGCTTGTGAGGGAAGCACAAGAGGGACAGACCTGTCAACCCAACTCGGTCACGTCGGCGGACCCCACCCAGGGATTTAAAGCTGCTACCTCAGTGGAGTTGCAGAATTCCAAGCTCCATCCAAGGGGTACAGAGAAATAAAACATTGTGATCACACTCCTTATTCATTTTACCCAGGCAGTCCCACTTATTCCCAGCACCAATATCTTTATCCCCTTCAACGCAGTGTATCATTGTCGGTCATGCCCCCAGTTTCAAGAACGTCTTCTAATTTTATTTTTAAACTTTTATTTTATTCCTGTTCAAATAAATTGTGGGGAACAGAAAAAGAAAACGGGGAAGGGGGAGAGGGAGTACATAATGCAGATATTGGGGGGTGGGGGGGGGGGTCATGCATGGAATTACTTTTTCACAAGGGTTTCAAGTTATACAGTCTCACTATAGGTATTATTGTGCACCATCTTTCTTTAGTTACATTTCTCATTTCCTATCTTTAAAAAAAAAAAAAACATTTATATAGTGTATCGGATCATTTATTACTCTACGGTATGTCTTGTGTATCTCATTTTTATATTGGAGATGTTAATGCCCAAGCTGTTTGAGTCTGCCATTGAGGCCCCACTTTTGAATTATTTTGTATTTAACCAACATAATTAAAATGTATAAAAAATAACTATTAAGAATTTATATTAGTGTTAGGGATCCTTGAGACGGGGTCTGCCGTGTAGTGGCTCAGGGGCTTACAACACTTTGGCACAAAATGTTAAACTAAAAGACCATTTTATTTAATAGATATCTACATATATATTTAGGCACTGTACCGTATATGAGTTTCACTGGATGTGCATTGAGCTCTGTCTGTGTTTCATGTTCTGTCTCTGGTTTTAAATATATATTGCCATGCTCAGTAGCACTCCTCTGTGACACTTATATGCTTATATATATGTTGTGGTTATTTTGGGGGTTCAATATGAGCTTGCAGGTGTCCTGTATGTTTCATATATATATATATAAAGTAATAATTTACCCTTAATTTTGGTGGATCCTACACTAATTTAGTTATATACACTTTCGAATTTTCACATATTTCACTTATATATTTAAGTACTAAGCCGTCACATAAAGAACGCCCGGTTAATGTTGTTTGTTTTACCCCGTCTTGTAAACCCTGTACTCCTCACCCCACTCAGCTGCAAGACCCGCCAACACCGTTCCTCCGCACATCCGCTCAACACTTTGCTGGGGTCGAGGTAATAGATGTGGTCCTGGACCCAGACGGTTATTTTGTCAGCGGACTTAACGCTGCAGTTCAAGCTGTCGTTTAATTTTTTTTCCATTCAATACAGTGCATCAATACAATCTACACACTGACAAGTGATTAGCTAAGTTGCTGATTGATCCGTTCTCCTGTAATCGATCGCTGAAGTTCGGCTGGGGATTCACTGAATGCATCTTGGGTAATCTTCTGCTGCACTGACAGTCAAAGTTCTGTGAGGAAGATCATGTGACCAGGCAGGCACTAGATTCAATTGCTTCCCTGCTAGAGAGGGCAGGGCTCAAAAAGGTGATGCTGTTTCAGAAGAGGAAAGGGATGTGACTTTGTAAATGCTTGTTACATTAGAATACATTAAAAATAGTTTTTTTGTAATTTAAAGACTACAAGTATTTTCATAGAACTGAATGGAAGGTTTTCTCTTCTGAACCGCTTGGACTGCCATCATCAGTTGAAATAAGGTAAATATTTTGAGCTTCCCAACGTGACCTGCACCAAATGCTCAAGATTGTCGCCAAGCGCTAGGCTGCAAATGAACAAATAATTCTGGACCGCTGGGGAAGATCCGTGCCAACGGAAACTAATCTTGTTGCACAATACTATACAAACGGGTAAATCAACTGACTAACCCTCCAGGCGCTCAGAATAAAGCATAGTCCTGCTGGTAAGAGATAATGTAATGAATCTATGAGACCCAGGCTATGAACAACCGTATTGCAGTATAGTATAATATATTGTCCTTCCCCCCAACCGGCTCACCATGAGCACTATGAGGTTGGGACACGGGAAACTCACGTGTTGGTCCTCGCGGTTGTTGATACCAAGCCTGTCCGGTCTTAACAATATGGTATATATTCCTTGTTGCACAATACTCCCTCTGGCCTGCACCTTTGCACATAACGTGTAGCTTTCTGTGGCTTTTATGAGGATGGAAATAGATGGTGAACAGCTAGAAAGACGCCGGAGACTCAGGCAGGCATCATGAAGACACTCCTTCAGGAAGTCTCGGGTGGTTCTTTATTGGCATTGATCTGTGTGCCCTTCTGGGGATTTACAATAGCATTGTAGCTAAAACATAGGGCCTCATTCAGAGAGGGTTGATAAAAATTATCGCCAGGGCATTTAAAATGCAGTTTTTTTGGGTGTTGCTATCACGGTATTCAGAAAGGCTCGATTACCAGTGATAGTAAAATTCCCAAAACGGGCGAGTTGCTGCCAGCGAGAGCATCGAGCTTCTGAAAAGGCCTAAACTGGCGATTCATTTCTGCTGCAGAGAGAGCTGCTCTGAGAGAGCCGCCTCTACCAGCCGAAATGTCGCCCGAAAATTATGTATTTAAATATACATTTCTTTCATAGTTTAGATGTGCAGGGGGTCTCCGGAGCTGAACCGCGTTGGTTTCAGGTCCTGGGACCCCCTGCTTCCCAAGACACAGGCACTTTTATGGGGTGCCGGTATCTCCTATGCAAGGAAATGTCCCGGTCACGTGACGCGGGACATTTCCTTGCATAGGAGATACCGGCACCCTATAAAGGTGCCTGTATTTCGGGAAGCAGGGGGTCCCCGGACATAAAACCAACGTGGTTCAGCTCCGGAGACCCCCTGCACCTCTACACTATGAAAGAAATGTATATTAATAAATATTGTAATAAACATTAATACACGCCCCCCCCCTCCGCCCAAACACATCCAAAGAATAAACCTGGAAAAAGAGACATTTACAAACATTCAATATATCACTTACCATTAGACTCCCGGGATAACAGGAAGCTCACGTACCTTGAAGGCCTCCAACAGCATCCGATGCCATCCGCCATGAAGATCCGGATCAGGTACCCAAATCTTCTTTTTTCTTTCTTTAATCACCTTCTTCTATCTTCATCTGTCACCATTTCTTGATCTTCTTTATCTTCTATCTTCTTGTTGTAATCCACAAAAACCCATGTTAAATCCCAACCGATGTTGTCTCGTCGTCTTCTTGGGCTCAAATGAGGCGTCACGGCCTTAAATAGGGCTTGTGACGTCACATTTAGCCTCAAAATGGTTAACAGCCACCTGATTGGCTGTTAAAACCATGTTCCGACTTAAAAAAATTTTTTTTGACATGACGTCACTTAAAGGGAATGAGGCCAGCCAATCAGAATGGCTTTTTCTTCATTTGCCTTTAAGATGACATCACGAAGCCGGCGTCACATGGTATTTCAGCCAATCAGATCTTGGGAACCAATTCCACACTCTGGCTGAAATACCTTGTGACACAGCGGCCATCTTGGATTTAGTGACATCATGTTATAGATCTTATTGATTTCTGGTGGAAATGCCCTTTTCGGGTCTCTAGCTTTTTTTCAGTAGGTGGATGAAGGGTACGACTTGACTTTTCGCAACTGACTTCCTACAGGTATGTGTCTACCTCAAATGCTGTAATACTTCACACACGGGGCATAAGTTTCCACTGTGATGGAGAGTGGAGAACCATTCCCTACTTCTTGAGCTAATAGCTGGATATTTCTTGCTTCTGCTGTATAAACCGTTCTAACACGTAGAAAGTGGAATTTCACTAGATCACAACCTCATGCTTGAGCTTGTGGCATGGACAATGACAGTATGTGTCTGTGGTCATTCCGCTTTCTGCATGCCGTGGCAGAATTGTGGAAATGGTCACATATCATACATGCCACTGTCAGCATCTCCTGTACAGTCCTGTTATTTTTTTAAGAAAACTCTGTACAATCAGGTTGATTGTGTTCACACGAAACAGGTATGTGCACATAGACGCCAGGATGGGATGTACATACAATGTGGCCCCCGTTAGCAAAAACTTCCCTTGGGGAAAGTTCAAGTGTATCAGCTATTTATTAATAGGTTTTTCTAGTTGTCCAAAAGATTGACACCCGTATGCTTCTGCATGAAGCCAGCAACACGCAGAATAGCTCGCTTGGAATTTAATCTGATTTCGACAGTGTTACAATTAATGAAGGCTCCAATATCAAAAGATTTTCCGGTTGTATAAGAACTGAAAGTCTTAGCAGATAACATAGACCTTCAGGCCTTATAGCTTGAGCATTTGAAGCAACCCTTAGGTCTTAGAATTGGACCTAAAGGTAACTTAGTGGCTAGGCTTTTTAATTGGCTAGGTGCCAAAGTGCTCTTAAGTTCTCTATCTTCACTAAATATCACTTTGGTTTTTTTGCAAGATGCTACTTAGTATAGGATATAATTTAGGAATATTCCAATGTTTACAGAGGATGTTTTTTATGCCTCGATGTGTGCTATTACATGGAGTGATTAAAGAGCAAAATGTCAACATTTTCTTTGGTATTTTTTGATCTTTTTTCTTGTTTTATGAGAATTACCAGAGGAATTAGCCATCAGTTCATCACTATCCTCTATAAAAGAACCAGACACATGACAAACATGTGTAAACTTGGACCTCATTTGACCTCAAGAAGACGACGGGACAACATCCACCCCTGGTATGGATTACAAATACAGAAGACTGAAGAAAGAAGAGAAGAACAGAAATTACCTGAAGTTGAGGATCATTGCGTTGTGGATATGGAGAGCTTCCTCGAATCGGAGGGTGAAGACATCTAAAGGTAAGAAAAGCCATTGAATGTATATCATTTTAATATTTCAGGTATTGTATTATTTCATTTGTATTTTTTTTTTTGCTTGCCCATTGACTGCCAATGTCTTTATCTATGTCCCTTTAGGGATATAGATAAATACAGGGACAAGCAATGCATTTTGTTTGGCAAATGCTTGTTTTTATTTCTTTAATATGTATTTTTGTTGATTTCTTTGTATAATTATTGTGTTTGTTTGTTTGTTTTTTTAATTCTTGTTTATTTTTGGTGTTTTGTTTTTTAATTCTTGTGTTTTTTGTGTTTGCTTGTTTGAATTCAGGGTTTGTTTTGGTGTTTGCTTTTGCTATTTCTGGTATTTTTTTGGTGTTTGCTTTTTTATTTTGATTTATTTATGGTGTGTTTCTTTTGGTGATTGTTTTGATTTCATTTTATATTTTTGGTGGTTGTTTATTTTTTAGGTTGCCCATTTATAGCTATAGTGGCAAAGCATGCCCATGTTATATGTGCATGCGTTAACACTGTGCCAATCAATGGGTAGCGGTGGTGGAGGGTGGGGGTAGTTGTCCCGGGGAGGGTGGTTATGCCTTCTGGGTGGGTAGTAGGGGAGGGGGGTTTACCCCTTAATGACTATAGGGATTACTAACTGCTACGGTGATTAAAGGGTTAGTGGCCATTAGATTGTATTCTTTATTTTTATGTTACTGCCAACAGAGGACATAGACAGTGATGAGGATGAGGACGGCCTTAATCCTGGCATGGGTAAGTGCAAGTTTTATTTACTTTATGCTGGCTGGTTTAATTTTAAATGGGCAAATGCACTATTATCCAATCTGGATAATAGTAATTTTGTCCATACTGTACCGCCTGTTGTCGGATGAAGCCTCCTACTCTAAGTTAAAGCTTGATTCTACCAAGAAATATCAGGTAGAACTATATTCCTTGCTTAAGGATGCCAAGACCAGGTGCATTTTAACTGGTATTGAATTTCAATTTCTTTATATCACATTCCCCAGGGTCCCTATATTTTATAATATACCCAAAGTGCACAAATCTATTTCTAACCCTCCAGGCAGACCAATTGTTTCTGGGATGGAGTCGATGATGTCCAATCTGTCCCAGTATGTAGATTATTATCTGCAGACCCATGTTACATCTTTGAGGTTGCATATTAGTGACAGCTTGCATGTCATCGATTCCGTCTCAGACAAAGTGGAAATCATCTAATCTTTGTGCCACTAGCGACGTCCAGTCACTATATACATGTATTCAACATAACAAAGGTCTGGCAGCGGTTAAACACTTTTTGGATGGTGATACTGGGAGGTCTATTACATGCAACACGTTTATTCTTTCTATCATTGAATTTATTTTAATGCACAATTATTTTTTGTGTCAATCACAGTATTATCTTCAGATTCATGGAACGGCCATGGGGACCAGGTTCACCCCCAGTTATGCCAATCTTTTCATGGGTTTTTGGGAGAAAAACCAGGTCTGGACCAATAACCCACTCGGGCGGCCCTGGTCTATTATGGCCTTTTCATAGATGATATTCTTATCATTTAGGATACTGATTTTGGGGATATTTAGGATTTCTGGACCTTTTTTGAAGGTTGATTCTAATAATGAAATCCAGACTGATATACATATTAGAGAGGTGGCTAACAATAGCTACCTCCATGCTAAGTACAATCACCCTCATAGTTGGCTTAGAAACATCCCCTTAGCCAATTCAGTCGGATGAAACATAATTGCTCCTCTGATTTGGATTTTATTATGCAGTCATGTTTTTTAAAAGATAAATGTATGCAGAAGGGTTATGATGGCTCCTTCATTGAGGAATCTTTTTTGAAGACAGCACGTTTGGACAGAACTGAATTACTCAAATCATCTAATGATAAACAATTGACTAAGGTCAGGAAGAATCAACAATCTTTGAATGATCAGACAGTTTTATCAACTAAATTTAGTCAATCATATAGATCAGTGGAAACCATCATGAAAGGGCATTGGGTCATTTTGACAAATGACCCTATTTTGAAGGGGCATTTGGACGAGCATCCTTCTATCATATATAGGAGAGCTGATAATAATTAGCGTATACTAGCTCCCACCAAATTGAGATCTTCATTAAATGCTACCTGTAATCTGAGACCCTTAGACAATGTTAAATTCAATAGTGTAAGGACCGGGGAGTTACACTGCCCTATGCGCGCTCCCCACTCACCTCCGCACTCCGCTCCCGCCGCTAGCACGGACGCCGCTCCGCCGGGGACTGTTCCGCAGGCGACTCGTGCTCTCACCCCGCTCCAGCCTTTATGCCTCCACTACTGATTCACATTCTTGCGCCGACATCGTGGGCACCTGACCCCCCGAAGACCCCAGAAGACTGGATTACAAATAACAGATGAAGAAAAAGAAAGAAGAAAAAGACTTTGGATTATTTTACCTGTGGCCTGTTCCTGTTCGTGGATTGGTTCGAGAGCTTGCGGTGTCCCCGGGATTCGGAGGGTGAAGACATCTAAAGGTAAGTAAAAAAAGTAAATGTATGTTATTTTTCTTTTACAGGCTTTGTATTTAAATTTATATTGTGATTGCTTTTTTTTGGATGCCCATTCATTGGCACTGTTTTTATGTATGTCTCTATGGATATACATACATAGAGGGGACAACCAATGGTTGTTTTTGCCAATGCTTGTTTTTATGTATTTTAAATGTATTTTGTTTGTTTAGAAATGCTTGGGCAATTTAATTTTTATTTGTATTTAGTAAGATGTAATTTTTAGTGGTGTTTTAAGTAGTTTATTTCAGGGGGGTTTGCTTTTTAATAGTGGCTTATTTTTGGCAGTTAGATTTTGTCAGATGGTGTTTACTTTGAGCTTTCATTTATTTCATAATGGTTTTGTTTTGGTATTTTAATTGTGAATTGTGGTCTTTATTTTGGATTGAATTAACTGATTGTTGGTAATTTAGTTTTGTTTACTTCTTGATTTGTTTTTATTTTCTGATTGTTTGTATGGCATAGGAGATTGTTTGTGATTGTTTATTTTATTTTGACCCTTATAGAAAGGGAAAGAAAAAAGCGGAGCACTGCCAGGAGATTAAGGAAAAGGCTGGGGCAAAAAATGAATAAAGATTATTTATTGGGCATAATGGCCAAAAAAAACAAACACACAAGGTTAAAAAACTCTGACGCGTTTCCCGCCGTGGAGGCGCTTTATCAAAGAGTACTGAGGTTCTCACAGTGTCAGAATATATAGCAGTCCCTAAAGTATACGCCCTGATCTGAAACCAGTGAATCAGAAGATGGTCTAATTGATTATGCAGACAGCTGTGATTTAAAGCTGTAGTAAGGGTCTTATGGTATAAGATGTTAACATGACACTAATCATCATATGAGACTGTGAGAGCCTAAATGGTTACAACATATAACAATAAATACAAAAACAAAAGAAGAAAAAGACTAATAGTGAACATCATAGCAACAATGTATCAAATGTGTTAGTATAATAAAGATGTATGTGCATAAAATATAATAAAAATAATATATGTGTATAAACAGATAGTGTATTGACGCTAGATAAACACTATTGGAATGTGATAATATGAGTGATTATACAAATAAAAACATAAACCATGTGTATACCTAATGTATAGACATAGAAATATATAATATGAAAATACTTTATCAAAAAGGTTAAATCATTAAATCTATAAATGATAAAATGTAAGAAGGTGATAATAAAATTAGTGAATAGAATTAGTCAAATCCTCGAATGTGCAATAAACAAATTAATATAGATAAATTAAAAAAATGATAAAAAACCCTTATAACAGAATAGTGCATATATAGTATAATATAGTCACCTATGTATAGCTATAGAATAAATAATAAATACATATATAAATTTAGATCTATAATAGTTATAATAATGAAATTTATATAACAAATATAAGTATATAATCATCAGGTAACTTGTCTTATGGAATAGATATATATTGTACGATTAAAACATTAAAACCAGAGACATAACATAAAACACAGACAGAGCTCAGTTTTTAGCACATCTAGTGAGACTCATACACGGTACAGTGCCTAAATATATATGGAATAACTAATTAGTAAATGGTCTTTTAGTTTGACATTTTTGGCCAAAATTGTTGTAAGCCCCTGAGCCAACGCCAAGGCAGACCACATATCAGGGGTCCCTAACGCTAATATAAATTCTTAATAACCTGTTTAATAACAGGAAGAATGATTTATAGTAAATCTGTCAATATTAGCTGTAAAGTTCTGTCTGACTGAAGCTTTTATTAACCTGTACATTACCAGGAAAAGCACTCTGTATTAGAGATGTCTCAGCCAAACTGCAAGCCAAAGTTCTGTCTGACTGAAGCTTTTATTAACCTGTACATTACCAGGAAAAGCACTCTGTATTAGAGATGTCACAGCCAAACTGCAAGCAGGCAAGTTCCCCTGAGTGGAAGATGCTATGGAGTGAGCCCATAACCATTTAAATGTGGGAGGGGGTGAGCTTAAATTAAGTAGGAGGTTGCCAACCTCCAATCAGCCATGACTAGCTGGACAAGATTTGCAAAACATACTGGACACCTAACAAGCTCCAATTAAACCCCCAAAATACCCACAACATATATATAAGCATATGAGTGTCAGAAGAGTGCTACTGAGCTGGCAATTGCATTAAAACCAGAGACATAACATAAAACACAGACAGAGCTCAGTTTTTAGCACATCTAGTGAGACTCATACACGGTACAGTGCCTAAATATATATGGAATAACTAATTAGTAAATGGTCTTTTAGTTTGACATTTTTGGCCAAAATTGTTGTAAGCCCCTGAGCCAACGCCAAGGCAGACCACATATCAGGGGTCCCTAACGCTAATATAAATTCTTAATAACCTGTTTAATAACAGGAAGAATGATTTATAGTAAATCTGTCAATATTAGCTGTAAAGTTCTGTCTGACTGAAGCTTTTATTAACCTGTACATTACCAGGAAAAGCACTCTGTATTAGAGATGTCTCAGCCAAACTGCAAGCCAAAGTTCTGTCTGACTGAAGCTTTTATTAACCTGTACATTACCAGGAAAAGCACTCTGTATTAGAGATGTCACAGCCAAACTGCAAGCAGGCAAGTTCCCCTGAGTGGAAGATGCTATGGAGTGAGCCCATAACCATTTAAATGTGGGAGGGGGTGAGCTTAAATTAAGTAGGAGGTTGCCAACCTCCAATCAGCCATGACTAGCTGGACAAGATTTGCAAAACATACTGGACACCTAACAAGCTCCAATTAAACCCCCAAAATACCCACAACATATATATAAGCATATGAGTGTCAGAAGAGTGCTACTGAGCTGGCAATTGCATTAAAACCAGAGACATAACATAAAACACAGACAGAGCTCAGTTTTTAGCACATCTAGTGAGACTCATACACGGTACAGTGCCTAAATATATATGGAATAACTAATTAGTAAATGGTCTTTTAGTTTGACATTTTTGGCCAAAATTGTTGTAAGCCCCTGAGCCAACGCCAAGGCAGACCACATATCAGGGGTCACTAACGCTAATATAAATTCTTAATAACCTGTTTAATAACAGGAAGAATGATTTATAGTAAATCTGTCAATATTAGCTGTAAAGTTCTGTCTGACTGAAGCTTTTATTAACCTGTACATTACCAGGAAAAGCACTCTGTATTAGAGATGTCTCAGCCAAACTGCAAGCCAAAGTTCTGTCTGACTGAAGCTTTTATTAACCTGTACATTACCAGGAAAAGCACTCTGTATTAGAGATGTCACAGCCAAACTGCAAGCAGGCAAGTTCCCCTGAGTGGAAGATGCTATGGAGTGAGCCCATAACCATTTAAATGTGGGAGGGGGTGAGCTTAAATTAAGTAGGAGGTTGCCAACCTCCAATCAGCCATGACTAGCTGGACAAGATTTGCAAAACATACTGGACACCTAACAAGCTCCAATTAAACCCCCAAAATACCCACAACATATATATAAGCATATGAGTGTCAGAAGAGTGCTACTGAGCTGGCAATTGCATTAAAACCAGAGACATAACATAAAACACAGACAGAGCTCAGTTTTTAGCACATCTAGTGAGACTCATACACGGTACAGTGCCTAAATATATATGGAATAACTAATTAGTAAATGGTCTTTTAGTTTGACATTTTTGGCCAAAATTGTTGTAAGCCCCTGAGCCAACGCCAAGGCAGACCACATATCAGGGGTCCCTAACGCTAATATAAATTCTTAATAACCTGTTTAATAACAGGAAGAATGATTTATAGTAAATCTGTCAATATTAGCTGTAAAGTTCTGTCTGACTGAAGCTTTTATTAACCTGTACATTACCAGGAAAAGCACTCTGTATTAGAGATGTCTCAGCCAAACTGCAAGCCAAAGTTCTGTCTGACTGAAGCTTTTATTAACCTGTACATTACCAGGAAAAGCACTCTGTATTAGAGATGTCACAGCCAAACTGCAAGCAGGCAAGTTCCCCTGAGTGGAAGATGCTATGGAGTGAGCCCATAACCATTTAAATGTGGGAGGGGGTGAGCTTAAATTAAGTAGGAGGTTGCCAACCTCCAATCAGCCATGACTAGCTGGACAAGATTTGCAAAACATACTGGACACCTAACAAGCTCCAATTAAACCCCCAAAATACCCACAACATATTGTGACAAACGGCTTACTCCGGGGCTCCGTCGTTTGTCCGGGACTGTTTAGAACACGGTCTTTTAGGGTAGGTTAAATGATGAGGCGTCACGTACTGTTCCTTTAAACAGGCTATGCCTGGTTTATTCAGTCCCAGGCACTGAGACTGCCACAGTGCATACAACAGAAAACAGATCAAAACAAAAGCTGCTCACCTGAGCGATAACTTAACTTAGATATCCCTGACTCAGGGTTGGAAGTGGCTTTTCCACTTCCAACATCAAAACACAGTACTTTTGCAGTCTTACACAAATGAACAGAAAGATTGAACCTGTTTGGGGAAGAGGCTTCTCCCCTCTGTAGTTCAGCAGCCTTCCAGCCTCCTGGCTCTTGTGGGGTGACCAGAGCAAACAGGAAATCAGTCTTTCATACCTGATTCCTAATTAGCATGACAGGTGACAGAAATCAGGCAGCAGACAAACTCTGGTCTGGATCTTTCATCCCTCAGTTCCAGCGCTTGCCAAACTGTGGGATGGAGTGTATGTATTATAAGGCTGCACTCCCAGGCCAAACAGGATAGAAACTGTCTAGTATCCTGGGAGCCCTATATACGGAATTTATTACCATCCCCTGGTTTCTGTCACATATCCTCCCCCCCAGCTCAGACCTCGAGGGATGAGCGACCATGGATATTAGGGAGTGCATCCTTGACAACCCGTCAGCATTGCCATGTTTGTGCCCTGACCTGTGTTCCACAGAAAATTTAAAGGGTTGTAGGCTTAGGAACCACCTGGTCACTCTAGCATTCTTTTCCCTGTTTTGACACATCCAGGTAAGGGGTGCATGATCTGTGACCAACCGGAATTTTCTCCCCAACAGGTAGTATTTGAGCGTCTCTACAGCCCACTTTATTGCGAGACACTCTTTCTCTACTATGGAGTAATTTTTCTCCTGGGGATTTAGTTTCCTACTTAAATAAAGGATGGGGTGCTCCTCACCTTGAGACTCCTGGGAGAGTACCGCCCCCAGCCCTACCTCAGATGCGTCGGTTTGGACTACGAACTCTTTGGAGAAGTCAGGTGTGACCAACACTGGTTGGGCACAGAGAGCTTCTTTCAGGCTTCTAAAGGCCTGTTCGGTTTCGGGGGACCACTTTACCATTAGCGGTCCTCTTGCTTTTGTGAGGTCAGTTAGTGGGGTTGCCTTAGTTGCAAAATTGGGAATAAACCTTCTATAGTACCCAATTAATCCCAAAAAGGTCCTTACTTGTTTTTTTGTAACTGGCCTTGGCCAATTTTGTATCGCCTCCACTTTGAGTGTTTGGGGTTTGAGTAAACCTCTGCCAATAGAATATCCCAGATACTTGGCCTCCTCCAGACCAATAGTGCATTTAGCGGGGTTAGCAGTTAGTCCAGCAGACCGGACTGCGTCAAGCACAGCTTGGACCTTTGGAAGGTGGGATTGCCAATCTTCACTATGGATTACCACATCATCCAGGTAGGCGGCAGCATACCGAGCATGTGGTTTTAAAATTTTATCCATCATTCTTTGGAATGTGGCGGGAGCTCCATGTAAGCCAAAAGGCAACACCTTATACTGAAAGAGGCCGTCTGGGGTTGAGAAGGCTGTCTTTTCTTTTGCCCTTTCTGTGAGGGGAACCTGCCAGTACCCTTTTGTTAGGTCTAGGGTTGTGAGATATCGGGCTTTGCCCAGTCTCTCTACAAGTTCATCTACCCTGGGCATAGGATAAGTATCAAATTTTGACACCGCGTTTAGTTTCCGGTAGTCATTACAAAACCTTGTTGTACCATCTGGCTTTGGGACTAAGACTATAGGGCTGTTCCACCCACTTTGGGATTCCTCAATTACACCTAGTTTTAGCATTTTTTTAACCTCTAAACTTATAGCCTTTCTTTTGGCCTCTGGGATTCGGTACGGTTTAAGGTTAACTCGGACCCCCGGTTCAGAGACTAGGTCATGTTCAATTACGCTAGTTCTACCTGGCCGTATAGAGAAGATTTCTTTGTTTCTTTTCACTAAATTCTGAACCTCTCGTTTCTGATGAACAGACAGTGTTTCAGCTATGCTAACCTCTGGGTCAGTTTCTTGATTCTCTGACGGACCTGGGGGTACTAGGGTTAACAAGACTTCTCTATCTTTCCAGGGCTTGAGTAGGTTTATATGGTAAATTTGCTCAGGTTTCCTCCTACCTGGCTGTCTTACCTTATAATTTACTTCTCCCACTCTTTCCAAGACCTCATATGGCCCATGCCATTTAGCAAGGAATTTACTCTCCACGGTGGGAACCAGAACTAGTACCCTATCACCTGGAGAAAAAATTCTGACCCTAGCACCCTTATTATATGTATTCCTCTGTGCTTCTTGAGCTTTCTCCATGTGTTCCCTCACTATGGGTAGGACTGCAGCAATGCGGTCCTGCATCTGGGCAACATGCTCTATTACACTTCTGTAAGGGGTAACCTCGTGTTCCCAAGTCTCTTTGGCTATATCCAGTAAGCCCCTTGGGTGTCGGCCATACAATAGTTCAAACGGGGAGAAGCCAGTGGATGATTGGGGAACTTCCCTAATGGCAAATAACAGGTACGGTAACAAACAATCCCAGTTTTTCCCATCTTTATCAACCGCCCGCCGTAACATGCTCTTTAAGGTTTTATTGAACCTTTCCACTAAACCATCTGTTTGTGGATGATAGACTGAGGTTCTGAGATGCTTGATTTTTAGGAGTTTACATAGCTCTTTCGTTACTTGGGACATAAATGGTGTTCCCTGGTCAGATAGAATCTCTTTAGGAATCCCGACCCGGGAAAACAGAACTACTAACTCTTTTGCTATGTTTTTAGCTGAGGTGCTACGTAGGGGAACTGCCTCCGGATATCGGGTGGCATAATCTAATATTACCAATATATGCTGATGTCCCCTAGCAGACTTTATTAGGGGTCCTACTAGATCCATAGCAATCCGGTCAAATGGTACCTCTATTATGGGAAGGGGTACCAATGGGCTGCGGTACGCCTTGAACGGGGCGGTGATCTGACATTCTGGGCATGAGGAACAATAATTCGTAATTTCTGCCAGAACCCCAGGCCAATAGAAGCTTCGGAGAACCTTTTCTTTTGTCTTTTCCACCCCTAGGTGTCCCCCCAATGGATGACTATGTGCGAGGTGTAATACTACGTTACGGAATGTCCGTGGTACCAACAATTGTTTAGTTGTAACTGATTTCCTTTTATCAACCCGATATACTAGGTCGTTCTCTACCTCGAAGTAGGGGTAAGCAAGTGACCTATCTGGTTGGCCAGGAGTACTATTCTGGTCCCGTATATTTCCCCTTGCTACCGCTAATGTGGGGTCCTCCCACTGGGCCTTCTTAAAACTCCCAGGACTGACCTCTAGGTCAGCGAGGGTCTTATCCGGTTCTGGGGTGGTAAGTGTCTGCTCAACATCTTGATTTGGGGTATTCCCTACCAAAGTAGTGATGGGGAAGGGAATTTTACAGCACTCCTCCTTTTCCCCCTTCTTATTTGGGCCCTCGTCAACCTCCATTTCTGAAAAAGGGAAAGGATTTGTTTCTTCTAATACTTCGTTATGGTCCGCTATTGAACTCTGGGCGCTATTCTGAGCGGGGGACCACATTTTTAGAAAATGGGGAAAGTCGGTCCCTATTAACACATCATGTGCCAGTTTGGGTACAATACCCACCTTGAAATCTAAAGAACCAAACTCTGTTTCAAAAAAAACATCAACAGTGGAATATTCATGATTATCCCCATGTATACAACAAATTGCCACTCTTTGTGAACTGTTTCCCTGTTTCTTCTTAATGGGCAAGAGGTATTCGGACACTAGTGTGACCATGCTCCCAGAGTCAAGAAGTGCCCGAACCCTCTTACCATTAACCTTTACAAATGCCCACAGATGGTTATTCAAGGGGTCCTCTGGGCTAGGGCCCATACATTGGGACAACAGCGAATAAGGTTCCACGCTGTTGCATTGCATGGGCTCATCATTTAGTGGGCAGATTTTTGCTGTGTGGCCCCTCTCATGACAATTTACACATTTAGGTACATAGTCTGTGTCCCACTTAGAGCCTTTTCCCGGCTCCCCATGTTGGCTATTGCCCTTAGTGTGCGAACCACTGTTGCTGGTGCTGCGTGAAGGTGGTCGCCGCTCTTCAGCGCCCCTTAACCCCGGTACCCTTTTACCGTCTCTGGAAGAGTCCTGGAACCTCGGGTAGTGGGGTTGCTCCACGACTGTGGGTTGCGGGTGCTCTTCTGCTGCATTGTACCTTTCTACGAGGGCCACAAGCTCATCCGCATTGTGGGGGTCACTCCGACTGACCCAACGGCGTAAGGCAGAGGGAAGTTTCCTCAAGAACTGGTCCATGACCAACCGTTCCACGATGTGGCTGGCTGAGTTGATCTCGGGTTGTAGCCACTTCCGGGCGAGGTGGATGAGGTCATACATCTGGCTTCGGGTGGCTTTATCCATCGTGAAGGACCATGCGTGAAACCTTTGGGCGCGAACAGCCGTGGTTACGCCGAGGCGGGCGAGGATCTCGAACTTCAATTTTGCATAGACGTTAGCTTCGGCTGGCTCTAGATCAAAGTAAGCCTTCTGGGGTTCGCCGCTTAGGAAGGGTGCGATTAGACCAGCCCACTCAGCTTCTGGCCATCCCTCTCTCTGTGCCGTGCGTTCAAACGTGAGAAGATAGGCTTCCACATCATCCGAGGGTCCCATCTTCTGAAGGTAGTGGCTTGCCCTGGTCATTTTCGGTACTGGGGCTGCCGCTGCCAGTGGAAGGTTACTGATAGTCCCCCTCAGGATCTCGAGTTCCTGCTGTAAGCCCTGAGCGAACCGCTGTTGCTCCTCTCTCAGCAAGCGGTTTGTCTCTTGCTGGTTTGCATTCGCGTTTTGCAGGGCTTCATTCGTCTGTTGCTGGTTTGCATTCGCCTGTTGCTGGTTGGCATTCGCCTGTTGCTGGTTGGCATTAATCTCTTGCTGGGCTATTAGCAGCTGTTGCTGGGCTGCATTCGTCTGCTGCTGGTTTGCATTAGTTTCTTGCTGGGCTATTAACAGCTGTTGCTGGGTTTCATTCGCGTCTTTCTGGGCAGCGACATTGCGTACCAGCGCACCCACCACGTCTTCCATCTTGTTTGCAGAGGATGAAAAAAACTTTTTTTTTTTTTTTTTTTTTTTTTTCCAAAGTTCTTCAACCCGCAGACCCCCTAGTGCTCTGCCCGCATTCTCCACCATATGTGACAAACGGCTTACTCCGGGGCTCCGTCGTTTGTCCGGGACTGTTTAGAACACGGTCTTTTAGGGTAGGTTAAATGATGAGGCGTCACGTACTGTTCCTTTAAACAGGCTATGCCTGGTTTATTCAGTCCCAGGCACTGAGACTGCCACAGTGCATACAACAGAAAACAGATCAAAACAAAAGCTGCTCACCTGAGCGATAACTTAACTTAGATATCCCTGACTCAGGGTTGGAAGTGGCTTTTCCACTTCCAACATCAAAACACAGTACTTTTGCAGTCTTACACAAATGAACAGAAAGATTGAACCTGTTTGGGGAAGAGGCTTCTCCCCTCTGTAGTTCAGCAGCCTTCCAGCCTCCTGGCTCTTGTGGGGTGACCAGAGCAAACAGGAAATCAGTCTTTCATACCTGATTCCTAATTAGCATGACAGGTGACAGAAATCAGGCAGCAGACAAACTCTGGTCTGGATCTTTCATCCCTCAGTTCCAGCGCTTGCCAAACTGTGGGATGGAGTGTATGTATTATAAGGCTGCACTCCCAGGCCAAACAGGATAGAAACTGTCTAGTATCCTGGGAGCCCTATATACGGAATTTATTACCATCCCCTGGTTTCTGTCACAATATATATAAGCATATGAGTGTCAGAAGAGTGCTACTGAGCTGGCAATTGCATTAAAACCAGAGACATAACATAAAACACAGACAGAGCTCAGTTTTTAGCACATCTAGTGAGACTCATACACGGTACAGTGCCTAAATATATATGGAATAACTAATTAGTAAATGGTCTTTTAGTTTGACATTTTTGGCCAAAATTGTTGTAAGCCCCTGAGCCAACGCCAAGGCAGACCACATATCAGGGGTCCCTAACGCTAATATAAATTCTTAATAACCTGTTTAATAACAGGAAGAATGATTTATAGTAAATCTGTCAATATTAGCTGTAAAGTTCTGTCTGACTGAAGCTTTTATTAACCTGTACATTACCAGGAAAAGCACTCTGTATTAGAGATGTCTCAGCCAAACTGCAAGCCAAAGTTCTGTCTGACTGAAGCTTTTATTAACCTGTACATTACCAGGAAAAGCACTCTGTATTAGAGATGTCACAGCCAAACTGCAAGCAGGCAAGTTCCCCTGAGTGGAAGATGCTATGGAGTGAGCCCATAACCATTTAAATGTGGGAGGGGGTGAGCTTAAATTAAGTAGGAGGTTGCCAACCTCCAATCAGCCATGACTAGCTGGACAAGATTTGCAAAACATACTGGACACCTAACAAGCTCCAATTAAACCCCCAAAATACCCACAACATATATATAAGCATATGAGTGTCAGAAGAGTGCTACTGAGCTGGCAATTGCATTAAAACCAGAGACATAACATAAAACACAGACAGAGCTCAGTTTTTAGCACATCTAGTGAGACTCATACACGGTACAGTGCCTAAATATATATGGAATAACTAATTAGTAAATGGTCTTTTAGTTTGACATTTTTGGCCAAAATTGTTGTAAGCCCCTGAGCCAACGCCAAGGCAGACCACATATCAGGGGTCCCTAACGCTAATATAAATTCTTAATAACCTGTTTAATAACAGGAAGAATGATTTATAGTAAATCTGTCAATATTAGCTGTAAAGTTCTGTCTGACTGAAGCTTTTATTAACCTGTACATTACCAGGAAAAGCACTCTGTATTAGAGATGTCTCAGCCAAACTGCAAGCCAAAGTTCTGTCTGACTGAAGCTTTTATTAACCTGTACATTACCAGGAAAAGCACTCTGTATTAGAGATGTCACAGCCAAACTGCAAGCAGGCAAGTTCCCCTGAGTGGAAGATGCTATGGAGTGAGCCCATAACCATTTAAATGTGGGAGGGGGTGAGCTTAAATTAAGTAGGAGGTTGCCAACCTCCAATCAGCCATGACTAGCTGGACAAGATTTGCAAAACATACTGGACACCTAACAAGCAATTATGTGCAATAAACAAATTAATATAGATAAATTAAAAAAATGATAAAAAACCCTTATAACAGAATAGTGCATATATAGTATAATATAGTCACCTATGTATAGCTATAGAATAAATAATAAATACATATATAAATTTAGATCTATAATAGTTATAATAATGAAATTTATATAACAAATATAAGTATATAATCATCAGGTAACTTGTCTTATGGAATAGATATATATTGTACGATTAAAACATACCAGACAGTGAGGACATGTGTATAGATATATATAAATCAACAGTCTAATGAATATAAATAGCATAGAAGACATATTTGGATAAGGAACATAGAAAGCAGAAGTGGTACATGTTTGAGTATAAACGACAGGTTTATAAAAAATGCTTCAATTCCCAATCGATATTAATACCAGAGGGTTGCATGGTACCTAAGCTGTACATCCAGTACATTTCTTTTCTGTTTAGTGTACCCAGCCTGTCTCCTCCCCGAATTGGGGCATGTATATGATCTATTCCTGAAAAGGAAAAGTTTTTAATAGTCCCCTGTGGACATATTGAAAAATGTCTGGAGACCGGGTGGGATTGATCTCTCTTGTTGATCGCACGGACATGTTCCATGATTCTATTTTTAAGCGGCCTAATGGTACAGCCCACATAACCCTTCCCACATCCGCATCTCAAAAGGTACACTGTGTAGCTGGAATTGCAGTTAATAAAGGTATGTAGAGTGTGTTCAACCTTTGGGTTAATTCCGGTGATTTTCTTTATTTTATTTGCATACTTACAAATGCTACAGTATCCGCATGAAAAAAATCCCTTAGGGATATTGCTAATCCGTTTGCAATTAGAGCTAGAGTCAAAAAGACTAGGGGAGAGCGATGTACCCAGTGATCCATAAGTCTCTCACAAATCCACCGGGACTGCCAATTGTGGCGAGCATTGGATCTTTGGGAGATGGACTCTCTCGTTTCATAGATGCATATCTTCAACCGATTGTACAAACACTTCCATCTTTTTTGAAAGATTCAAGTCAATTGATATTTGACCTTAATCACATACAGTGGCGAGAGAGTTACAGATGGGTGACTATGGATGTGACCTCCCTCTACAATATTATCAAACATGAGCAAGGCATTTCCGCCATACAACATTACCTCTCATCATCTCACCTAGCACCAGCACTATGCACTTTTTTAATAGAGTCTATCACATTTTTACTCACGCACAATTATTTTAGATTTGATGCACAATTTTATTTACAACTTCGTGGCACAGCTATGGGCACCTCTTTTGCACCCTCTTATGCTAATCTTTTTATGGGGTTGTGGGAGTCTAATTTTATTTTTAGCGACAATAATTCTTTTAGGCACCAAATTAAATTTTACAAACGTTACATAGACGACCTTCTATTTATCTGGGATGGTGACCTCCTTTCACTCCAAACATTCATTCACAAACTTAATATTAATGATCACAATTTACATTTCACTTTTCAAGAGAATATCCACCACATTTATTATTTAGATCTAATGTTGTATGTGGATATGCGGGGGTGCATCCAAACTGACATTTATAGGAAACCTAACGCGCGCAATTCTTACCTCAGAGCAGACAGCAATCATTCAAAATATCTCAAAAAAGGTATACTTAAAGGACAATTCACCAGACTGAAACGGTTGTGTTCTACAGAGGAATCATTTGATGTTCAATCAAAAGACCTTATCTCCAGGTTTAAGTCTAGGGGTTATAGTATATCCCATATCACAGAGGCTTTGAATTCTGTTAAACAACTAGATAGAGGGGATCTGTTGAACTCCTCTAAAAAGAAACCATCATTAGAATATACAGATACACCATTGTTTATTACACAACAGAGCACACAATCAGATCGTATCCGACACATTATACACAAGCATTGGGATACTCTAAAACTAGATCATGATTTGTCATCTATTGTCGACAAGAAACCTAAATTTGTTTTTAGGAAGGCCAAATCACTGGGTACATCGCTCTCCCCTAGTCTTTTTGACTCTAGCTCTAATTGCAAACGGATTAGCAATATCCCTAAGGGATTTTTTTCATGCGGACACTGTAGCATTTGTAAGTATGCAAATAAAATAAAGAAAATCACCGGAATTAACCCAAAGGTTGAACACACTCTACATACCTTTATTAACTGCAATTCCAGCTACACAGTGTACCTTTTGAGATGCGGATGTGGGAAGGGTTATGTGGGCCGTACCATTAGGCCACTTAAAAATAGAATCATGAAACATGTCCGTGCGATCAACAAGAGAGATCAATCCCACCCGGTCTCCAGACATTTTTCAATATGTCCACAGGGGACTATTAAAAACTTTTCCTTTTCAGGAATAGATCATATACATGCCCCAATTCGGGGAGGAGACAGGCTGGGTACACTAAACAGAAAAGAAATGTACTGGATGTACAGCTTAGGTACCATGCAACCCTCTGGTATTAATATCGATTGGGAATTGAAGCATTTTTTATAAACCTGTCGTTTATACTCAAACATGTACCACTTCTGCTTTCTATGTTCCTTATCCAAATATGTCTTCTATGCTATTTATATTCATTAGACTGTTGATTTATATATATCTATACACATGTCCTCACTGTCTGGTATGTTTTAATCGTACAATATATATCTATTCCATAAGACAAGTTACCTGATGATTATATACTTATATTTGTTATATAAATTTCATTATTATAACTATTATAGATCTAAATTTATATATGTATTTATTATTTATTCTATAGCTATACATAGGTGACTATATTATACTATATATGCACTATTCTGTTATAAGGGTTTTTTATCATTTTTTTAATTTATCTATATTAATTTGTTTATTGCACATTCGAGGATTTGACTAATTCTATTCACTAATTTTATTATCACCTTCTTACATTTTATCATTTATAGATTTAATGATTTAACCTTTTTGATAAAGTATTTTCATATTATATATTTCTATGTCTATACATTAGGTATACACATGGTTTATGTTGTTATTTGTATACTCACTCATATTATCACATTCCAATAGTGTTTATCTAGCGTCAATACACTATCTGTTTATACACATATATTATTTTTATTATATTTTATGCACATACATCTTTATTATACTAACACATTTGATACATTGTTGCTATGATGTTCACTATTAGTCTTTTTCTTCTTTTGTTTTTGTTTTTGTATTTATTGTTATATGTTGTAACCATTTAGGCTCTCACAGTCTCATATGATGATTAGTGTCATGTTAACATCTTATACCATAAGACCCTTACTACAGCTTTAAATCACAGCTGTCTGCATAATCAATTAGACCATCTTCTGATTCACTGGTTTCAGATCAAGGCGTATACTTTAGGGACTGCTATATATTCTGACACTGTGAGAACCTCAGTACTCTTTGATAAAGCGCCTCCACGGCGGGAAACGCGTCAGAGTTTTTTAACCTTGTGTGTTTGGTTTTTTGGCCATTATGCCCAATAAATAATCTTTATTCATTTTTGCCCCAGCCTTTTCCTTAATCTCCTGGCAGTGCTCCGCTTTTTCTCTCCCTTTCTATTTTTGTCCCAGTGGTGTAGCAGCACGCTCCGGTACTAATTGTTGCAGAGCAGCTGTCGTCATCGGAAGATTTCCTCAGGAGCTGCAGAGTGGATCCAGGTTTTTGAGCCAGTGTGTGGTCCACACCCCTACCCTCACACTGTTCCGGGAAGGATCACAGTTTACGGGGACGAACGGCTACAGCCTTGGATCGCGCACCGTTCCGCCCACATCGACCACCGCCCCCCAGATCCCGTCGGACTGAAACATCGCGGTACTACCATCGGGCACCCGGTAAGGCGGCGGGAGACTCTGCTTGCAGGTCTCTACTACCAACAGCCAGTCCTGTTATACCGGGGAGCCATAACCGCATTTCCGAGTGAGGAGGGTCTTATTCAACATACACGGGGGGCTGGCACCATCGGTCATATCAGAGCATATCCCGAGGTCTTACAGGTGAGGTGGGTGTCACACAGACCCACACATTACATCGGATATCAATTCAGGACACTCTCTGCCCATATTTTTATACCGGTCTTTGTGATCTCATTTTACAGCACTTGCCATATTTGTAGCTTCCACGTGGGGAATTTCCCGTTTTTTCACTTATTTTGACCCTTGACTGGCATAGTGTTAAATGATGCCCAGATTATATGGGCATCATTTACTCACTGTACCATTCAATAGTTTTATTGGCATTTGTTAGCTATTTAATTGGCTATGTCCCGTATTTTATTTTTCTATGTGGTGTATTTTATTATGATACTAGCTGAGAGACCCCGGCGTTGCCCGGGATATAAATGCGTAATAGGTAGTATTATTTATAAATCGTGGAAACAATAGGTGACTGTTTGTTGTAAAGGTTGGATAATAATATTGAAAAGAAGATGGAAGAAAATGTAATACGATGTTGTATAAAAATGGTTTATTGTAACCACACCACAGTAGAATGTATATTTTGGTGGCATAAGTGATGTAAAAATCTGAGTCGTGTGTCCTGCTAGGGTGTGAGGCGGCGGGTGGCGCGTGGGTTGTGAGTGCTGTGTTCGAGTGGGGGTCCTGCTAGGGTGTGAGGCGGCGGGTGGTGCGTGGGTTGTGAGTGCTGTCTGTGAGTGGGGGTCCTGCAAGGGTGTGAGGCGGCGGCTGGCGCGGTGGGTTGTGAGTGCTGTCTGTGAGTGGGGGTCCTGCTAGGGTGTGAGGCGGTGGTCAGTGATGTCGGTGCGTAGGGGCGGGAGGCAGCAGGTGTGTGTGGCGGCAGGTATGTGTCGAGTGTGGCGGGTGTCTGTTGAGTGCGTGCAGCGGCTGTGAGGCGGTGGGTGAAGGCAGAGGCGGCCGGAGTAAGGGCGGGTGAAAGGCAGAGGCGGGGGTGGGGAGGCGGTAAGGCGGGCATGAAGGCGAAGGGCGGCGGGAAGGGGAGGAGGGGGTGGAGGAGGGGGGCAAGGGTGGAGGAGGGGGGAAGGGTTAGATGAGGGGGGGGAAGGGTTAGAGGAGGGGGGGGAAGGGTTAGAGGAGGGGGGGGAAGGGTTAGAGGAGGGGGGGGGGAAGGGTTAGAGGAGGGGGGGGGAAGGGTTAGAGGAGGGGGGGAAGGGTTAGAGGAGGGGGGAAGGGTTAGAGGAGGGGGGGAAGGGGTTAGAGGAGGGGGGAAGGGGGGGGGGAGGCGGTGGGAAGGGGGGGGGTGGGGGGCGGTGGGAAGGGTGGGGGGAGGCGGTGGGAAGGGGGGGTGGAGGGGGAGGTGAAGGGGGGGGTGGAGGGGAGGTGAAGGTGGGGGGGTGGAGGGGAGGTGAAGGGGGGGTGGAGGGGAGGTGAAGGGGGGGGAGTGGAAGGGAGGTGAAGGGGGGGTGGAAGGGAGGTGAAGGGGGGGTGGAAGGGAGGTGAAGGGGGGGGGTGGAAGCGAGGTGAAGGGGGGGGGGGGTGGAGGGGAGGTGAAGGGGAGGTGGTGAAGGGGGGGGGGGTGGAGGGGAGGTGAAGGGGGGGGGTGGAGGGGGGGAGGTAAATGGGGAGGTGAGGGGGGTGGAAGGGAGAAGTGGAGTGAGGGGAGGTGAAAGAGGGTGAGGGGAGGTGATGGGGGGTGAGGGGAGGTGAAGGCCGCTCACTCACCCGTCCGGCAGGTCCCACGTGGATCTGAGGCGGGAGGCAGCGTGTTGTGGCCGCTCCCCCGCTGTGTCCTGGGCGTCGCTCGCTCCCCCCGCTGACTGTAGTGTCGGGGAGACACTGACACTGGAGGGGAGGGGGGGTGGAGGAGGAGGTGAAGGGGGGGTGGAGATGAGGTGAAGGCCGCTCACTCACCCATCCGGCAGGTCCCACGTGGATCTGAGGCGGGAGGCAGCGTGTTGTGGCCACTCCCCCGCTGTGTCCCGGGCGCCGCCATCTTGGGGACTCGGCGCCGCGAGGCAGCCTGCCTGGCCACTGGCTGTTCCCCCGCCGGGGAGGGGTGAGTTGTAGCGCCGGGGAGGGGGGGGCCATGTATATGTGTGTGGTGGGGAGAGGTGGGAGATATAGAGGGGGGGTCTCGCACGGCCGCTGACACTGGGTGGGGGGGGGCGCTGAAGGGGTAATAATAGTGTGTGTGTCCCGCTGACTGTAGCGGCGCCGGGGGAGGGGGGGGGTCGGGGTGAAAGCGCGGGAGACACGGGGAGAGGAGGAGGTGCGCGCGGGTGCTGCTAACACTGTGAGCCCCGCTAATGTATGTAACAGTGTGTGTGTGTGTGTGTGTGTGTGTGTCACTGTGTGTGTGTGTGTGTCACTGTGTGTGTGTCTGTCACTGTGTGTGTGTGTCCCTGTGTGTCCCCTGTGTGTGTGTGTGTGTGTCCCTGTGTGTGTGTGTCCCTATGTGTGTGTCTTGTGTGTGTGTCTGTGTGTGTGTCCCCCCCTGTGTGTGTGTGTCCCTGTGTTCCCTGTGTGTGTGTGTGTCCCTGTGTGTCCTTTGGCCCGTCACTCCGCCTCAGGCCAATGAGAGGTGTGCGGGGCGGGCGGGCCAAGGGACAATGAGATT
Organism: Ascaphus truei; assembly: GCF_040206685.1. NCBI lineage: Eukaryota > Metazoa > Chordata > Amphibia > Anura > Ascaphidae > Ascaphus > Ascaphus truei. Next base: position 24,802,021 of record NC_134488.1, read on the forward strand.
TCCCCTAGGGACACCGGACATCCAGGCAGGCAGGCAAACATACAGTGCTTTCACTAATATAGTATAAGATGTGCTGTATTTTATTTTGCTATATGCTGTGTATTTATTTTGCTGTGTGCTGTGTTTTATTGGCTATTTGCTATGTTTTATTTGGCTATGTAATGATTTTTATTTTGTGCCTGTTTTTTTAATCCTTCACTATTTCTTGGTATATTGGTCCAATCATGCCCATGTTATATGGGCATGATGTACCCAGTGTACCAATGAATGGTTGAAGGGTGGGGGTGGTTGCCCAGGGTGGGTGGTTATGCTTCCTGGGTGGATAGTGGCAGAGGGTCTGGTTAACCCCTTAATTACTATAGCGGTTATTAACCGCTAAGGGTAATTAAGGGGCTAGGGGACATTAGAATGTATTTTGCTATATATTTTTTCTGGCAACAGAGGACATGGACTTGCAGTAAGCTGACAGGACATCCTTCATATTGCCAGGGGTAAGTAGAATGATTTTATTTACTTTATTTATACTGGCTAATGTTGTGATTAATAATGGGCAAATAATCTATTATCCATATCTGGATAATAGTTATTTTTCCCATTACTGTACTGTATGTGTTTGGTGGGGGGGAGGTGTATTGACCAATGGGGACCACCCGAGGGCCCCCCAGACTCCTGTGGGAACCACCTGAGGGCCCCAGACCCCCTTTGGAACCACTCAAGGGCCCCAAGACACCCGTGGGGACGACCCGGGGACCCCCAGACACCCGCGAGGACCACCTGTGGACCCCATTGGGGCTCACCTGGAAGCCACAGAGCCTAGCAGGGACCACCCGGAGGCCCCCAGACACCAGTGGGTACCCCCCGGGGTGCACTGTGGGGCCTGCGGACACCCGTCGGGACCAACCGGGGACCCCCGCGGCCTGGGGTTTTAACCCTGTGTGTAAAAAAAAATATTTGTTTTATGTGGGGGCACAGGGGGTGGGTTGTATATTGTTGTTTATTAAATATTGTAATGCTTTATTGGGGCCTAGGAGGTGGGAAGTGGGGCTGTTGTGTATGTTTTTAATTGTGGGTAGCGGGGGTGGGTGAAGGGGGTATTGTCCCCAAGGATGGGTGGTTAGGCCTACCGAGTGGGTAGTGGGGGAGGGTGAGTTAACCCCTTAATTACCATAGCAGTTACTAACCACTAAGGTGATAAAGGGGTTAGGGGACATTAGATTGTATTTTTTTATTCTTCTGTATTGTTTTTTTAGCAATGGAGGACATGGACGGTGATGAGGATGAGGATGGCCTTCATTGTGGGAGCCTGGCAGGGGTGAGTGAAATTTTTATTTATTTTATTTATGCTTGTTAATGTTTTATTTTAAATGGGCAAATGCACTATTATCCATGTGTGGCTAATAGTAATTTTGTTCATTATTGTTCTGTATGTGTTAGGGGGCGGGTGGGGGGAGAGGGTGTATTTATTTATGTATTTTTTGGGGGGGCACAGGATTTGTACCGCAGGCAAGCGGTGACCCATGGACACTTGCGGGGACCACCCAGGGACCCCTGTGGGCCCCCCGGACACACATGAGGACCCCTCGAGGGCCACTGCCGACCTATAGTATAATTCCTGTGCATAAAAAAATAAGATATTTTATGCATGTTAGGGGGGTATAGGGGTTGTTGGGGGCACAGGGGGTGGGTGTGTTGTGTATTGCAATGTTTATTGGGGACAATTTTCCAAAATAAACATGCTATTGTGCCTTAACCCCTTCATTGCCTTAGCGGATAGCCGCTAAGGTAATGAAGCTGCTTTAATGTATTTTTTTTAATAGTGTGCGGGAGCAGGGGGTCGCCTGAGCTGAACCGCTTTGATTTATGGCTCAGGGACCCCCTGCTTCCCGAGTTACAGGCCCTGGTACGGGGCATCAGATGCCAGTGTCGCCGCCATTGTTAAAGCGCTGCTTAGTGCATAGCCTCCATAGTATATATATTATTTTGTTATATGTACACATTACACATCCTCATTTATAGTCACATTGACAATTATATTACAAATTATTAATTGTTGCTTTCAATTTCATGCCCAGTTGCATATCCTTTTGTGATTTCCTCAATTGCTCTTTCCCATTGACCAATCTGGATTGGGCTAGTGCTATAAATAGTCTGTTAGTACACACTGACGGCATCCCCCTGATGAAGGCGTCATTGCTGACGAAACGCTTTGGGTGTACGTTATCACGTTGATACTGGACCAGCTGATGTGAGGATTCCCTGTGAGACGAGCAGGGAGCCAGGGATATCTGCATTGCCGAAGCAAACCTCGGAGTTCCCGATTGGCTGTTGGACTAGCATTACAGCGTTTGCACCATTATGAGTCTCAGCATGCAGATCTGACGGGACTCTACTGGACTTTTCCACGGTAAGAGAAGAAGGAGCGGCCGGATTCTTTATCGAGCCTTGGGACCATGAACAGTCTTTTGGAGTCAGATCTGTGCTGATAAGTGCTGCATGTGGTAGGGGTGAGGAGCTTGTTCAGATAGATGGGTAGCTTGCCCAGAAAGTATTTGAAGGCGAGACAGGAAAGATGACCTTTGCGCCTAGACTCAAGTGATGACCAATCTAGTTCTTTGAGTGTTTCGCAGTGATGTGTGTTGTATCACGTTTGCCAAGGTGAGTTTCGGGTGCCGTGCCATATACTATGTCCCCAGAGTCTATAATTAGCATCTGCTGTGCAATACGCTTTCTGACCAGCAGACTTGGGGAGGATTTGTTCCTATATAGTACATCTAGTTTGGCATAGGTTTTGGATATCAGGTTATCAATGTACAACCCAAATGTTAAATGGAAATCATACCATATGCCCAAATATTTGAAACTAGTAACAGGGGCTAGGATAGTATTATAGTTGGTTCTGGTCTGGAGCTCATTCATTTGAAGCTTTAGAAATGTAGCCTTGGTCCCAAGTACCATTGTTACAGTCTTGTAAGTGTTTAAAAACAGTTTGTTTTGGGAAATCCAATTTTCAAGTCTCAAAAAGTCAGATTGAAGTATGTGTTCAAGGTCAGAGAGGCTAGGGCTGTGTGCATATAAGATTGTGTCATCCGCATACATGTGTATTGAAGCTCCCTTACAAGCTGTAGGAAGATCATTAATGAACACTGAGAAGATTAGGGGCCCCAGAACAGACCCTTGTGGGACAACGCAGGTGATATCCAAGGTGTTGGAGTAGGCGCCTGAGATAGACACATGTTGGGATCTACCTGATAGGTAGAAATGAAACCATGCTTCCCTATTACAGAGCACTGGAGTTTGTTTAGCAAGATAACAAGATAACATGATCAACAGTATCAAAATCCTCTGCAAAATCTAGGAATATTGCACCAGTTCATTGTCCCAGTTACATTCCACACTCGATCTCAATTCAAACTTTTAGGAGGGTAATTACTGTGGAGTGTTTGGGGAGAAAGCTAGGTTGGAAATTTATCTTGGTATAGTAATCACTTAATTGGGAGTGAACACATTTTTCCATGACTTTGGATAGTATTGAAAGTTATTCTCCTGTAGTTTGAGATAGTGTTTTTGTCTCCACTTTTGAAGATTGGGACAACTCTGGCAGTTTTCCAGGTTTTATGGATATGTCCTGCAGACAGAATAGAGTTGATTAGGGAAGCAAGCGGTTTGGCAATGGCGGGGGCACCAAGTCTTAGTAACTTAGATTGCAGTAGGTCAGGTCCACATTGGCTGCTTAGTTTTAATTTGGGGAGCACTTGTGTAATCTCCTCTTCAGATACTGGGACAAATTGAAAATTGTGGGCAGTGTTGGGAGAGGATGGGGCTATAGGGGTACTCCCAGAATGAGGTTCATGTTTGTAGTTAGGGTTGCATTTCACTAATAATTTAATAGCACACCCCACAAAGTAATCATTGAATGCATTGCCATGTCAGTGGGATTTGTCAGAGTAATATCCTCCTTAATAATATTACATGGTTGCTGATGGCTAGAAGGCTTGAATATCGTGTTGATAACTTCCAGAAATTAGCTGGATTTGATGTATTCTGGTGAAAATTGTCAGAGTAATATTGTGCTTTTGCGTGCCTTGTTTGCCTTGTGCACATGTTCCGCAGGCATCTTAAGATCCTTGGTAGTGCCAGTTACTTTGTAGCTTTCCCACAATCCATCCCTAAGATGGTAAAGTGATATAAGGTCGGTTGTTACCCATGCAAGGTGGCCCCCCCGTACTCTTATTCTGTGTAGTGGAGCATGGGTATCATAGAGTTTTAAGAACTTGGGTTGGAAATAGTCGAGTGCAGAATCGGGGTTGGGAATTTAGTCGATTCTGTACCAAGTGGCAGCTGGTAAGATCAGCCAGAATCTGTTGTGAGTTAACGTTTCTAAATGTTCTAGTGAGAACTTTTGGGCTTGATTGGGGTGATTTGATGTTCCTTACACAGTACACTATTGCATGGTCACTGAAAATGTCAGGTAGGATGCCAGAGGATTGGATTCTTCTGGGACTCCAGTCAAGCAAGGAATGGTTGTGAGATTTCAGGTTTGTCCGTGTAGGTTGACAAATTAGTTGCGTTAGGTTAAGTGACTTGAGTTGTATCTGGATCTTCTTGTTTTTAGGGTCGAGCCAATTGTAGTTGAAATCCTCAATAACTAACAGCTCACACTTCCCATTCAGAGAGGAAATTGAGCCAAGCAACTGGGTGATATAAGGGATTGCATTGGGGCTTTAGGGGGGCGGTAGATGCCAGCAATAAGAACGGGCTTAGAAAAGGGGAGGCAGATTTTGCCAACTAGGATTTCAAAAGAGAGTGGGCATGGGGGGAATTTAGCAGCGTAAATTGTAAGGTGTCTGCAATATAAAATAATGACCCTCCTCCTCTCTTTGACCTATCTCTCCTAGAAATGGAGTATCCCTGAATGGTAATATGTGCATCAGGGGTTTTAGGGGTTAGCCATGTTTCTTTGAGAACGATGGCTTTGGGCTTATGCATAAGGCACCATAACTGGAAACTTAGTTCCTCCAGTTTTGGCAACAGGCTCTGGATATTTATATGGGCGACAGATTCCTTTTTGGAATTTGAAAGGGGTATTCTCAGGAGTATGGGACAGAGTTGGAAAGGGGGGGGAGGCGGCTGGGTTATGTTCAAAATTCCCTGCTAAAGAGAGTAACAGAATTAATAGAAATTTGAGTAGTTGTCTGCAAGTTGTACATTTGTGATTTTTGCCATTAGAGTGAGCAGTGGTTGGTGTGCTGGTTTTCAGAGTTCTCCACCAACATTCAGTAGATAATGGGAAAGAGGGAGGAAAAAAAACGAAGCACTATATCCAGTGCTGTAAAAACAGCCGATGAAACCACAAGGTGTACGTTCCCAGTAATAAAGCTATTTATTGGATCAAAAATATGTTACAAAACACACCAACGCGTTTCGGACTTAGACAGTCCTTTATCAAGGTGAATATACAAATTCTAAAAGGAGTGCGATTTATACTTACCCCAGAGCCGCGTGGACCAGTTGCGGTGACTTCCGGGTACATCACATGCCACGGGCGCTGAACCAATGACCTGCGACGTCATCCCGTCAGTGGGCGCAGTAGTAATGCATAACCCCTACAGGCGCGTGACGTCATTGCGCAGAGGAACACCAGGGGGAAGCACGGCATCTGTGTAAACAAACCACAGCAACTGCCAATGCTATCCGACTTGGGTCCTGGATCGTACATTGCGCGTGACGTCAACACGTCGAGTGGTCTGTGACCAACGTCACAATGCATCACGCTGCCTGGCAACAATATTCATTTGGCCCGGGGAAAGAATGAATCAATATAGAACAACTTTATTAAAACTTAACAACAGCACTCTCCATGAACAACTACAGGATAAAACAAAAAATGAATAATAAAAATTAAAAACAAAGTGTTATAAAAACAATTATTCAACAATTAATTGACAACCTTGGAAAATACAATATCCAATAGATCTTCATGGTGAATAGTATAATATTTGTAGAGGTTTATATCAGGGACTTGTTTCATATTATTAATATATGTTAACAGAAATACATAAGCAACCATAACGTAATATAACCATAGTCTAAACAAGTTCCAAACCTATGAGGAATAGAGACTGAGCTTAAAATCACAAACATGATCACCTAGCGAATAATTATTTAAGTATACACATAAATGGAATCACTATATGTATAAACCTTAAGTTAGTGAAACCAGTGTAAATTACAAATTATTGGTAATTATGTGATCACCGATTTGTAACCAACAGAACAATCTGTGCAATTGCTATTGAAAAGAATCTTTGCAAATGCTGTTTAAAAGAAAGGATCAAACATGGGAGGCCAACAGAGTTTAAGTATCAAATAGAAGAGAACCTATATCCCAGTCTGAATTCAGACCATGGGGGATACGGGTTTGTAAAGTAAATATCCAGTATAGCTCTCTTCTATTTAAAATACTTAATCTGTTGCCTCCTCTAATGGGGTTCGGCACATGCTCAATGCCCAAAAATGACATATTTTTAGAATCACCCATGCTGCAATTACTAAAATGTTGGGATACAGGATGGTTAGTATCTTTTTTAATAATCAACCTTAAGTGTTCAAGGATGCGAACTTTCAGATTTCTAATAGTCCTTCCTATATATTGCTTTCCGCAACCGCAACTTAGCAAGTACACCACATATGTAGTGTCACAATTAATGAAGGAATTTATATAATATTTTTTCCCTGTTTTTTTAGAAAAGAATTCTGCCTTGCTTTCCATATTTTTGCATATTTTGCATTTGGAGCAAACAAAACTACCCTTAGGTAACTTTAATGTTGGAGTCTTAGTGGATAAGAATAAGCTACTAGAGACATGATTGGCAATTGTTTTGGCTTTTTTGAAGACTAATCTTGGTCCCTCCTCGTAGATGGAATGTAACAACGGATCTGCTGCTAAGACCCCCCAATGTTTCTTGACTATCGCTTTGATCTGATTGGCTTGGTTATTATGTTGTATAACAAAAAACGGGGAGTTCGGATGTATATTAGATCTCTTGTGAACCCTGTCCAATAAATCGGATCTGTCCATACTAGCAACCTCCGTAAATGCTTTCTTAAGATCCCTTCTCAGGTAACCCCTGGCTTCAAACCGCTCCATCAGATCTTGGGATTGTTTGATAAAATCATCTTGATTTGTACAGATTCTTCTCAATCTAATGAGTTGACTTTTTGGTATTCCTTTGATCAAAGTTTTGGGGTGGCAGCTATCAGCTCGCAAAAATGTGTTTCGTGAGTTTGTTTTGCGATACACCGTTGTAATAATGTTCTTGTGCATATCAATAGAAAGTAATAAATCTAAAATGTGGATGTGATTAAAATTGTGATTAGTGGTAAATTTTAAATTAAATTCATTATTATTGAGATATTCAGTGAATAAAATAAGAGAGTGCTCATCCCCATTCCAAATAAAGATAAGGTCGTCAATATAACACCTATAAAAAGTGATAAAGTGTCTAAAGGGATTTTTATCTCCAAACACATGGATCGCCTCCCACCAACCTAAAAAGAGGTTTGCGTAGGAGGGAACAAAGCTAGTCCCCATAGCGGTACCACGTGTTTGGAGATAAAAATCCCCGTCAAACATAAAATAATTGTGTGTTAATAAAAATTGAATAGCATTAAGGATAAACGTGCTCTGTGCAGGTGAAAGATCTGATTGCTGTAAATAAAACCTGACAGCTGCCAACCCATGATCATGTACTATAACTGTGTATAGAGATGTAATGTCAAGACTTAACCAGATAAAGTTTGTTTCCCATCTGATGGAGTTAAGTTGAACCATGAGGTCCCCACTATCTTTAATGTATGATGGTAACTGTTGTACAATCGATTGCAAAAAATGATCAACATATTTTGAAACACCATCTCCCAAAGATCCAATACTAGAGACAATTGGCCTCCCTGGTGGTGAGACCAATGTCTTATGGATCTTTGGGAGATGGTGAAAAATGGGGATAATGAGATATGGACGGAACAGAAACTCCAACTCACTGGCATCAAGGGCGCCAAGTATGGAACCTTCGTCCAGGAGGGTCCTGAGTTCATTGATATACATTGCTGTAGGGTCTCCTCCTAAAAGAACATAGGAGGTATTATCATTTAGTTGACGGAGTGCCTCTGTCCTATAGTCTGATTTATTAAGTACAACAATGCCCCCCCCCCCCTTGTCGGCCCCCTTGATAACCAGAGAGTTGTTAGCCTTCAGTGCATTGATTGCCAATCTTTCACCTTGGGTAAGATTGTCTAACTTTTGATACAATGGCATAATTGAAAAAGAGTAGCTCTTAGCTAACAGAGTTAGGTAACGTTCAACGAGTTGCTCAAATGTACTTAGGCAATTACCCTTCATATGTAGAGGATAAAACACGGATTTGTTTCTAAATCCCGAAGAACGTCTACCTAGAAATGTGGACGGAATATCTGAATCATCCACATTTTCAACAATAAGATCTCTCATATATTGTAAACAACAATTCTCATGAAAACTCAAGGACTTCATCTTAACACAATCTTCATCAACAATTTGTGAAACCACATTATCAGTATCAGCAGTAGAATTTTTTTGATGGTAAAATCTTTTCAATGTTAGTTTGCGGATGTACTTATGAAGATCGATTATAGGGTAAAACAGTTTAAAGTCACTACAGGGGGCGAACTTCAAACCTTTATCAAGAACTGATAACTCATCCTGTTTTAGTGTAAAATCAGAAAGGTTAATTATTCCTGTGTGTTCAATCAAAAGTTCTTTTTTCTCTTCTGAGGGTTTTTTATGTTTCCTTTTTTGGCCCCTCCTTGTTCGTCTGTAGTGACCCTGTTTTTTGACCCGAAGAAGGTTCTGGATTCATATTCAGACTCCCTTTGATTCGTCTGATTAGATGATTCACCTCTATCTCTTTGTCTACTGCCCCCATTTTGATAACCAACACTTTCTCTATTAGTTGATGCCATTGATCTGGGGAAAAGTTCATTTTCTGACCCCTCCGAATCTGCACTTGCTGACTGTGAGAAAGATATATTCTTTTTCAGTATGGATTTCTTTTGTTGGCCTTTAGGTTTATTTGGTTTGTGGGGAGTAGAGGAGTTAAAGTTCTTAAAGTTGGGAACTTTTTGCCAAACGTAAACCTGGTTTCGGGCGTAGTCTTGCTTATCCCTTTCAAATTTTAATTGCTTTTTAGCCATAAGTTCCTTTTCCATGGTTTTGGTATTATTTGATAAGACAAGATCTAAATCATCAAACCCATCGATATCCTTGTATTGACGAAGATTTTTTTGAAGGGATATAATTTTTTCATCTATGGAGGATTTTTCTTTTGTTTTGGCTCTAATAATTAGGTCAATTAAGGTAAAGGAGCATAAATTGAGTGCCTCCTTCCATTTGGTCTCAAACTCTTGATTGATAAACCCAAATGTAGGTGACTTTTTTTATACGTAAGCCCCTTGGGATTCTTTGTGTTGTAATATAGTTTCGCAATGAAATAATATCCCACCACAGTCTGATTTTAGTTGATAATATTTTTTCTAATCTAGAAAAATGTATCTTCAAATCTGACACATCTTCACAATCTAATTCAAGTGTGTTCTCAAAGACTTAATAGTAGATAATGAAAGGCTTCTGAGTAATCCGGGGTGTATGATGATATTGGGTGTGGGCCACGACTAAGGAGTTTGTAGTGGATAGATATAGTAACATTTCCATGGGGTCACAATAAAGGACAGAGTTGAAATAAGTAGCAAGTTCGCGATCACCGAGGTAGGTAACATTTCATGAAGCTATTGTGAGCCAAGTGAATGTGTGTGGAGTAAACAGCAGAGGTGTGCCTTTTCCTTGCCAAAATGTTTTGTTGCATTTGCAATGCTAGGGTCTGTTCATGGTTTGCAGAGGAATTTGGGGGGGGGTGGGGGGGTGAGATGGGAGAGCAGTTGTGTGCAGACAAGTGTTGGGAGAGGCTGCAGTAAATAAAGTGTACAAGGGTGTTAAATGTACAGGATAACAAGCAACGGATAATAGTGTGGTCAGATAATCTCACCATTTGCTGCCTTATGTAGAAGAGTTTCCGAAACGATCCAGCCCCCAGTCCACCTGCAGTCCAACTACTGTTTAACTACATATTCAATTAAAAATCCCCACTTTAAAATGCAACATTCTTAACGTGCAATTCTCAGCCCTGCAATGCTTCCCCTCATTCTTAACATTATGGCTAACAAAGTTTTCATTACCGGCTGGATAAGTTCTTTTGGAGCATGGATATACGTAAAACTTTCTCCCTCGATATCCAATAAAGATTTCACTATGTATGAATTATGTGGCCGGAGATCATACCTAGTAATATGATAGACATTAAATAAAACTTTCTTTAATACACATTCTTGAAAATATCATTTTACTCAACGTATGAAGGTAATTTCTACCCGGGGTTTTTTTTTTGATAATGTATTTAGTGCTCCTATTAATCTGTAATTTACTATTATTATCCCTGTGTAGGGAATCGTTTTGTTGTGTGATTCACTAGTTTCTCTCATTTCCACGTGCCGATGTATTTCTCACTGACAAGTGAGTAAAAGCTTTATCAATATTTTTCAGTCTACATGATGCTGGTATTTTTATCTACCTTATATTCTATTTCTCATTACACAAATAATTTCCTTATAATTAGTAGTCTTTTTTTGACTAATATGTATCTGTGTCCTTGTTCTCCCACTCTCCCCTAGGGGAGTGGATGATGTCTATAAGGTAAAAACAATACTGTGTTGTTTTGTTGGTCATTTTTTTCTTTATTATGCATTTGAGTCTCTTATTTTCAATTTTTTATTTATAATTTCTGTATATAATTTTTTTCTATACACATCGTAGTATTGAATATGCAGTATCTCTTGTATAAGAGTAACACCTTTTTATAGTTTATCTATCTTGGTAACTATGTTGTTACTTAATCATTTATTTCTTATTTCTTCTCTTTTTTTTGTTTCTTTTTACTGTGTTGCTATTTGATTGTCTGTTATGTCTTTGTGCAATAAAGTTTATTTATCCTCTGGGGCTCTGCGGAGCTAGTAGCCAATAACATCGTAGCATACTCATATGTGATGGCTCACTCAGGGGTCACTGACTTATGACATCACGACCACAGAGGGTTTATAAAGGTACTGCGTTTTTATATTTGTTCACCATGATAAAGGGCATGTAAGTGCGAAACGCATATGTGGTGCGTTTTTTTTACCTTGTCCATGTGACAATGTTAAATGTGAATTTTTATTGGGGTCACCTCGTGATTGCTCTTCTTTTCGCATATGCAGTTGTGCGGTTTCATCTGTATCTCGTCATCTTCACTCCTTTTCCCTGTTGGAGTCCCACAACCTCTGTCTTGACCCTCTTGTTTCCTCACTTTACCACTCTTCACGTGGTGAACTTATACAATCTTTTGGCTTTCAGTATCATCTCTATGAGGATGACACCCAGTGTTACCTCACCTCCTCTCTCTTGTCCCGTATCATCAACTATCTCTCCGCAATCTTCTCCTGGATATCCCACTGTTATCTGAAGCTTAACATGTCCAATACAGAACTAATACTATTTCCCCTTCCCACTGCCACCCTACCCTCAGACTCTCCCTGTCAATGACACCCCAATCTCATCAACCCCTTAAGCCCGCTGTCTAGGGGTCATCTTTTATTCTGATCTCTCCTTCATTCCTCACATTCAGTCTCTCACAAACTCCTGCTGTCTCCACCTCCGAAATATCGCCAAGATACGCCGTTTTCTCAATCATGATGCAGCTAAAATGAATTCACTCACTCATCTTGTCCCGCTTTTACTACTGCAATCTTCTCCTAGTTGGCATTCTCCTTGTCCGCCTGTCCCAACTCCAATCCATCTAAAATACTGCTACCAGACATCTACCTCACTCACCACTTCACTTCTGTGGCTCCACTATGCAAATCCCTACACTGGCTTCCCATCTATAATCACATTAAAAACCCTAGCTCTGACTTACAAATCATTCAATGACGCTGCCCCTTTTTGTATCTCAGCCCTCATCACCGAATATATCCCTAAATGCCTCCTATGTTCTGCCCATACCATCTGCCTTTCCTCCTGCCTTATCACCTCCTCTTCCTCCTGCCTACAAGCCTTCTCATGCAATAGTTTATACAATACCAAAGTAAATCTATAAATATAACAGTATTAGTAAATATTCCATTATAATTAATTAATAATATTTAGAACACCTAATTAGTGATAGAAAACATTAAATGAAGTTAATAGTGTATAAGTTCTGAGAGCACACCGCTTAGTTAGCTTCCACGCAAGCGTTAGAATGGAATCCGGAGATCTGATCGGGCGCCCTTTACATAGTTTCCCCACTTGCATTGAAAAGCCCAGGAAACGGAGCCACAACCAATCACAGCGCAGATGCTGTGTGTGGGACAATCAAAGAGTGAGGGCTCATCTGTGATGGCCAATCCAGTAAGAAGAAAAGCAAAAAAATGCACTGCCAGGGAGCTAGGTGGTGTTAAAAATAAAAGTCTATTTATTCAGTGTATCTTCACAGACAGGGAATGTGGGGATCTGTCCTGCGCTTCCGTGTGCACTGTGGCAAACTGTATTGCTGTCAGTCAGTGGGGTAGCGCATGAGGGAGCTCCGCTGGGCCACTGAATTGACTGGTGCAGGGGGTTGTTGGTTGCTTACCTTACCTGCATCTCCAGTCTGGGGCCTGCTCTCCTCGGCTACTCCTGCGTGCCACCGTCAGAAGGAAATCGGGTAAAGATGGCGGGTTCCGGCGCAACTGCAGATGACTGACTCAGAGAGGCTGCTGGGATACTTCAACAGCTTTATTGTTCCAAAACACACAAGGGGGAGAATGCGGTGTTAGCCCTTGTGTGTTTTGGAACAATAAAGCTGTTGAAGTATCCCAGCAGCCTCTCTGAGTCAGTCATCTGCAGTTGCGCCGGAACCCGCCATCTTTACCCTATCTTCACAGACAGCATACCCCCAAGGGGTGAAAACAGTACCTCCTACGCGTTTCGGACCATAGGGGTCCTTTATCTATTTGCTTTTCTTCTTACTGGACTGTTACATTTGGATTTGCACGCCCCTGGAAAGGACTATAACGGATTCGGCTCTACAGATGGAGTGGCTAAGAGTTCTTTATTAATAATATGTGATTATCATAGTTGAGTATATTTAGCACAGGTTGTCTCCAATGAGGGGCCACTTGAGTATTTTGTAGGTGCGACGGTTGGTCCCCTTCAGGAGACTTATGTGTTTATTTCACTCACATATCACAGTTAACCCACTCCATGTCTGAGTCCGTTTACCAGTCCTGTTCATAATTATATTAGAAGATTTATATTGTGGATGTTGTGGATCTCCCACTGACTTTGGAGCACCCATCTCCTTTCCCTTATCGTGATGGCCAATCCAAGCTGGAGGTCTGACGGGGGTGGGTTTAGGCAAGAGTGGGAATTTCAAAAGGGCCCATCGGATCAGCGCCTATGGGACTGAGACACAGTAATTGTTCCCCTGGCCGGTTGGTTATGTCCCACTGCAATAGGCACCTGTGTTTCTGGAGTGGACACATGCCCCGCTCTTTGAGCAGATCCCCCCCAGCCCGATCTCCGCGTATCACCACTGCCTTTCCTCACGCCCCCCCCCCCCTCACCCTCCAGAACAACCGGTTACCCAGACATGCAGGCTGGACAAAGGGTTACTAGCTCTGCATGTCCAGGAAAAACAAAAAGGCTTTATACCGTGTATACACAAGATACTACATAAAATAAAGGTTTATATACATTTAAGACATTTGTAGACCTAGGGTTTGGACCAGATGAACCATAATAAGCTTGATTTAAAGGGAAATCCAGCAAATCCATCCAGGCAGAGAGGGGCAATTGGCTAGGATAACCTTTATTATAGTAGCCACATTGCCCCTACCATCACAGACTTAATTTTAGAAAGGCAGATTTCAGTAAACTAAGGAAGAGTTTACAAGGAATAATTTGAAATTAAGTCCTTGCAGGACAAATACTAAAGAAAAATGGGTAGTTTCTTAAACATTGTTAGGTAAGTACACCTTGTAACCCCCTGTGCTTGTAAGCAGCACAGGACATTGGCCCTTTAAGAGTTATGCTAAGTAGTGGACGTGTGACTGGGATCAGCCAGTGAGAGAGTGGAACACTTAGTCTGAGGGAAGGGGCTATTTGGTGGGATTGCTGCGGGGACTGGGGGGCCAGTTTGTTTTGATATGGTGAGGCTGCTTGGAGAACTACTCTGCAAGTGCCTGACAGATCCATGGAGTGAGGAGACTGGTGGATTTGCTGGCCAGTACAAAGTACAGTGACACCTCGGGGAGCACTGCAACAGCTGAGAGGAGAAATATCAGGATGTAACAGCCAGAGGAAAGAAGGAGATCCCTCTGCAATGGAACACGTTATGTTTTCAAATTAACTGTAAGAAGCAGCAGCCGGCATCTGTTTGAATCCAGATCTCCAACAAAAGGTTATTGTACAAATACCCTGTCTGATCAACAGGGTATGTGAACTAATATGCAGTGACTGTAATATATATAAAAACAGAGGCGCAGCGTTAGTGATTTTTTAGTAGGATTGCAGAAATACTGTGTGGTTATGTAGTAGCCCTGATCATTAGGGTCACATGAGAGTTATAGCCCGGTGTACTGTATGTATCCCTGTTCAAAGTTATAGATAAAGAATTATAAAGTGTATCGTAATTCCTTAAATTTTTGCTGTGTCTAATTACTCCTGCTTCCCACTCTGTGTACCATCCACTATAAGAGTTAAACCCCAAGTTACAGGACTCAGGCCCCCACCTCAGTGACAGGTTCTGTAGTCTGAGGTAAAGTGAAGAGGGGTTACATCAGTATATACCCTTGGGTAATAAATGTAAAAGCAACAGAGGCATCATATCAGAATTATAAGGAATGTAACAAAAGTTGCAAAAGGGCAATCATAATTGAATATCAAAAAAAGATTGCAATAACTAGTAAGATCAACCCTAAAAAGTTATTTAAGTACCTTAATAACAAAAGGATTAGAAAGCGAATATAGGATTTTTCAGTGTGAGATGGGCAGGCACATTATTGGGGATAAGTAGAAGAAGGTGGAGGTATTAAATACATTATTTGCCTCTGTATTTACTAAGGAGGAGTCAATTGCAACAATATTGCAACAGGAGGACACCACAAGCTCAATATTAACTAACATTTTGTTAACAGTGGGTGAGAATTGAAAAGGCAGTTTGACAAATAAAGCACCTGGCCCCAAGGCATGCACCCAAGGGTTCTTAAGGAGGTACATTCAGTAATAGCCAAACC
Organism: Ascaphus truei; assembly: GCF_040206685.1. NCBI lineage: Eukaryota > Metazoa > Chordata > Amphibia > Anura > Ascaphidae > Ascaphus > Ascaphus truei. The sequence goes on from NC_134488.1 coordinate 24,817,399, forward strand.
ATTATATTTAAATTTTCAAGGACTCCATTTCTACAGGGTCAGTACCACAAGATTGGCGTAAAGCAGACGTGGTGCCTAAATGTAAAAAAGGAAGTTAGACCAAAACCTGGGAATTACAGACCTGTAAGCCTGACATCAATAGTGGGGAAGCTTGCTTGAAAGTTTAGTAAGGGATAATGTTCATGAATACCTAATGGAAAACAAAATTATTGGTAATAGTCAGCATGTATTTATGAGGGATAGGTCGTGCCAAACTAACCTTATTAGTTTCTTTGAGGAGTCAAAGAATTTAGACCAGGGCAATGCAGTTGATGTGGTCTACTTAAAATATTCAAAAGCTCTTAATACTGTTCCACACAAGAAGTTAGTGTACAAAATTAAAGAAATTGGTCTGTGTAAAAATATTTGCAACTGGATTGAAAACTGGTCGAAGGATAGACAGCAAAGGGTTGTCATAGATGGAATCTTTTCAGGTTGGGCTAAAGTTATAAGTGGAGTAGCTTCAGCTCCAGTTTTGGTATTGGGGCAACTGCTTTTTAAACTGTTTTTTAATTACATTTAATTACATTGAGGTTGGCATAGAGAACAACGTCTCCATCTTTGCTGGTGACACTAAATGATGTAAGGTAGTAAATTCAGAGCAGGATGTAATATCTCTACATAAGTTTTGGGATAAACTGGAAACTTGGGCAGGTAAATGGCAGATACGTGTAAGGTTACGCATTTGGAAAGCAAGAATAAACAGGTGATTTACAAATTAAATGGGGTAACATTAGGTTAATCCTTGATGGAGAAGGATTTAGGAGTGATTGTAGACTGCAGGCTTGGCATTAGTGCCCAATGGCAAGCAGTAGCTGCAAAGTCAAATAAGAACTTATTTTGCATACAATGGGGATGGATGGAAGGGAAATAAGCATCATGTGGCCATTGTACAAATCAATAGTAAGACCACAATTTGAATATGGAGTACAGTTTTGAGTACCACTCCCTACAAAAGACATTATGTAACAAGAAAAAGTGCAGAGAAGAGCCACCAAATTAATAAAGGGGATGGTGGAAGGTCTGACTTATGAGGAAAACGAGCTAATTTAGACTTTTTGTGCATTAGAATAGAGGCGATTCTTCGTTATGTTTGAACTTTTGATTTATTTTTATTTTCTGTTTGTTTTACACATATATCCCTAACTATTCAGGAAACGTCTAATATAATCTTAAAGGGACAAGGAACAAATTGGATGATTACGCTCAAACTCGATAAATAAGCAGTGCAGACTTGTAATCATCGGATTGTCCAACACAGGTAAAAGGTTTGAACTGGGCTGATGCAACAAGAACAAAATATCTCTGAGTTGTGACAGTACAAGTCAAAACATACTTACCATACCTCTGTCAGTTAAATCAAACAATATATCATTGCAACAGTGGTTTATCTTTGTAACAAAACACGTTCTTCTTTTATGTCCTGTACTTTCTTTGTGAACACCTAAAATCGTTAAATGTTGTTATACAAAAAAAAAAAGAGGCGTGTAAGAGGGGATATGATACCTATATACCAATATATTCATGGGCAGTACATGGAACTTTCAAAATAACTATTCATCCCACGGGCAGTACAAAGGACTCTGGGTCATCCCTTAAGGTTGGAGGAAAGGAGATATCACCAGCAACAAAGGAAAGGGTTCTTTGCAGTAAGGGCAGTTACAATGTGGCATTCATTACCCATGAAGATTGTGAGGGCAGATACAATAGATATCTTTAAAAAAAAAGGTTGGCCATCTTTTTAGAAAGGAAAGGTATACAGGGATATACCAAATAAGTAAACATGGGAAGGATGTTGATCCAGAGAGAAATCGGATTGCCATTATTGGAGTCAGGAATGACTTATTAATATACTGTAAAGACAATTATAGGCTAAAGCTCTAAAATTCCGGGCATTATTGAAATCCCTGCTCTCTGATTCCGGGCATTATTCATTCAGTCATGCCCGGAATTTTTGCAGCTTGCAATGTGTTTATTTCCAGCCAATCAGCTTTCAGAACAGCTCTGAGACAGGGCAGGGGATTGGTCAGGAGGCGGGAACAGCTCTGTGACAGGGCAGGGGATTGGTCAGGAAGTAGCAGCCAGGCAGTGACTCCTCCCCCTCCCCCCGTGAACAGAGCTGACAGATTCAGTTGAATTGGGGAAGGAGAGAGAGTGTGTGTGGCTGCAAAGTAGTCGCTGTCTGCAGTTTCTGTCTGTCTAGTATGTGTGTGTCAGCAGCAGTGTTTATGGGTGTAGCAGCAGCAGTGTTTGTGTGTGTGCATGCGTGTTGTATGTGTTTGTAGCAGCAGCAGAGTTTGTGTGTGTGTAGAGCTACTGTGTTGTGTGTTGAGCTGCTGTGTGTTGAAGAACTCGGTGTGCTTTCATTGTGTAGCAACCCTGGTATACCTTGCAAAGTGGTGCTGGAACTGCTTTGTTGTTGAATGTAACTGCAACACAATGGTTAATGCTTTTAAAACTAGAATGTGTGCCGTAGTAGCCACAATGTACTCCGAGATCTATGTTATGGTTGATCATTTTGCCTTACGTCTCAGGTACAGGAATGCAGCCTCCCTGGATTTGCCTTGGGTGTTGCAATGTGAAAAAAAATACCCCATTCATTAACTAATCCTATTCTTCACAGCTTTTGTTTTCTTTGTTTTAATTAGACTCAAAAGCATACAGGGACATGGCAAGCCCAAACCGGCTGTGTCCCAGAGAAGGCAAGAGGATGAGTGTCTGCATAGCCAATGTATTACACAGAGGCAGGAGAAGCACTGGGGTGGAAGTGTATGATGCACACACACTGACAGGTGTCAAAGTAGATACAGGCTTGTGGTTGAAGTTTGAAATCAGAAAGGTGAACAAGTAATCTCAGTTCTGTCCCAAATCAATGTAACTTTCCTGCCGCTGATCATCCTTCGCCTGGAAGTATTCCCTGGTTAAGGACTTAAACAGGAAGGTACATGTGCACCACCGCAAGGGGGAGGGTAGCGCTGCCCTCAGACATACATGGAGCAAGGGTTGTTTGCCGGACACCGGGGTATAGGTGCAAAAGCACCCTCAGTATTTTTGGGGCTACCTACCCCAAGATTGTTTGTATTGTTATCCCTGTATTATTGTTATTATTGGTCTATGTGATACTAACTGGGCCTACGGTGGAGCCACAGTAAAAGAGTTATTGTAACCCTGTTGTGATTGTGTTATTGGGGTATACCATAAATGTATACGTGTTCCTATGAGGAGTCATCCTGCTACGTGGGACCCTCATCGGTGGAGGCACTGCACCAGAGTGAGAGAGAGAACACACAGTCACCACAGGCTCCCCAGGAGCGGAGGTTCAGGCCTTCTGTAAGTCTAAACAGGTAGCGCCAGTGACCGTAATTACCGCTATTTCCCTTAGGGATAGGGAAAGGGTGTTATATATATGTAACTCACAATTCGTGTATGTCACGATGGACCCAGCTTATTAATACTTTTAATTACCGGGATCATTGATTGAGCAAGCAGAGAGATAAAAATACATTGCGTTTATTCACCTAATGAACGCACACAACTATGTTACACAAAAATACAGTAAAAAGACACCCTTACTTTAGAAACTGGGATTACAAAACTAATCTTTCCTAATTGCAAACACACAGCAAAATATTCCAGGCCACTTTTCATTCCTGTGGCCTCTTGCTGTTGAATTCCGGTCACTTATCCTCTGAGAAATTTAGACGATTTACTCAAGAGCTGGAACTTTCTCAAATGGCACTGAATCTCAGGTGAATCACACAAGATGGAACTGATGAAACTCTTAGATGGAACTCTTAGAACTGATGCATCTTGAGCGGGGTTCAAATCTGTGATGGTGATAAAACTCCTCTTCACCCCCACCCCCTCCTTCTTGATGTTACAGCAGAGAACAACTTCCCCATGGCCTGCACCAGCTTATAAAACCACCTGGCCAAACCCCCTTTGCTCAGTGACAGAATCTCTGGTTCTAGTCAAAGAATCCCCCCTGTTGCTGGCCAGCTGTTTAACCCCTTTGGAGCTCTAACTTTTTGTATACATCCTGGAGGGCCTCTCCCCAGGGTCCTTTATAAGCTAGGCCTTCGGTTATGCTTAATTGCCCCCTGGTATTGTGGTCATAAATTAGCCTCATTCCTGGCACACATTAGAAAAATACTTTAAAACTTTGAAAACACTGCAAATCTGCTCAGCTTCATAACCTTAGCGTGAGCACCTTCCTGAACCCCTACTCTAGGCTCAGGATACCTGGGCATGTACAGTATGTGGGTACCTCTGCTCTACTGGGGAGCCACTTACTATACTAAGGACTCCGTGTATACCTGCAGATATCTTTTAACCCCTTCATACCCATTTTTACCTTTTCCTGCTCTGTGCTGAAGCAGGGCGTCCCAGCACCTCTGGAAACGGTAAAACACAAACGGCAATTGTCTCCTATTTTGCACAGTCACAGTAATGCATACACAATGCCCGGGCCCAAGAGCCGACACTCTAGGACCCCAAAAAGCGGGTCAGCAGTAACCAAGTGGGCTTGACCTTTATTATAAGCCTGGTTCTCCCCTCCCCCGCCACAGTGTATAACTATTTACAGTGATTAATTAAAATCGCCAATGGTGAGGTCTGGATACAAACGTGGAGCATCTGGATAACTCGTATTGGGTATTCAACAGATGTCAATGTACATATCTTGTGCATCCATGCCTTACAGACAGGCGATTCAAAGTGCATTGGTTATTGGGTGTGAACTCCTGTATTGTAAGTGAAGGGATCTGATGAGTATTCAGATAAGAGGGAATAGAGCAATCTCCTCAAATATATAATTTAATCTGATTAGATCCCTGTCTAGTCACATATTGGTTGTTGGAGTGCCTCCTATATTCACCACATGTACAGTATGTTAGTTATACATAAGAGGCAAGGAGGTAGCTTGCTCATTAGATGTATTCACAGATACAGATATCAGCACATAAACATGCATGCAAAAAATCACACCAATCTACCGTTTGTTCAGTAGAATATGGATGAAGGTGAAGGGCTGACTGGCAATAAGGTCTCTAGTGCATATGTGTCTGATATAACAATGGTACTGATTGTGCTATAAACACCAGGCTCCTATACTGTAGATCTTCGGCCAAGTATGGCAGTAGGGATAGTGTATATAGGTAGTTCTCACACATAGGAATCATATCCGTTAGACAAGCATTTATGCATAGATTTATCCGCATACACCGACATCCATTGTGAGTTTCCCAAAACCTCCCTTTTTGTTGTATAGACATCACCTTCACCATTTTATCACACTTATGGTCAATCCCAATATTGTGATACTTTGAAGAAACAGGGATACTGGTACATATATATATATATATATAGATATATAGATAGACATACGAAGAGATATGCGTGTATGTGCACTTGTCATGTTATGTGCCCTACATCAGGGATGCTCAACTCAAGTCCTAAAGCCCCCACTACCCTCTCCCCCCCCCCCTCTGCCCCCTTCCCAACAGGTCAGGTTTTCAGGATATGCCTGCTTTAGCACTGGTGTCTCAGTCAAAGACCGAGCGTCTGATTGAGCCACCTGTGCTGAAGCAGGGGCTGATTGAGTCACCTGCCCTACATAGAAAGGGGATAATTTATCAATGTCTCCCAAATGCAAAGCTCTCACATACAGTACTAGTTTTAACAACATAAAATGTGCATTGTTCTGTGGTAACCCTACGTTTCCTGCACTGTTGCATCAGGGAATCCTTGATAACTCACTTGGGAATATGGAATTTCATGTCACATTTTTTTTTTTTACCATCATTGTTATTAAAGCAGCAAATCACCTTGCACTGCATCTCTCTCTTTTTTTTTTTTACTTCTAGGATTGAAGCAGGGGGTCTCCGGAGCGAAACCCCGTTAATTTGAGCTCCGGGGACCCCCTGCTTCCTGAGATACTTACCTCCGTAGGGGGTGGCGGTATCTCTCTGCAGACAGAGAGCTTGTAGGGGTAACAAAATGGTGGCTTCAAATGTCCTGCTTCACACGGGGCAAGAGAATGTCGTGACCTCATCCCTTCCGGCTTCCTATTGGCCCACGCGACCGGGGGCTTTCCACTGAAGACAGATACCAGCACTCCCTACGGAGGTAAGTGTCATCCGGAAGCAGGGAGTTCCCGGAGCTACAATTACTTCCTCCCTGGGAAACTGGAGATTTGGCCACACCCCCAACGACATTGCTGAATTAAATGTATACTAGTCATGCCCCCAGGAGATTACTAGGCCCGCCCACTGCCTGCTAACTATAGTACTATATACTATGTACTATAGTGCACAGGTTTGGCGGCTCTGTATACATTATTACATATATTCTCTATTGTTGGTACATGGAACAACCTATGACAAACCTTTTCTCTTATTTAACGAATGCGTTTGTAGACTCACAGGTAGATTAATTTAAGCACGTGTCATATCTATTTTTTAAAAATCATATGCAAGACATGCTAACTAATCTAGCATGTATCATTTTTTATTTACTATATAAAAACTTTCATTTGCCTATAAAAAAAAAATATAGGCGTGCATACAGGAACGTCAGCTATATCACATAAACCTCCGGCTCTGAGAAACCTAACAGACAGATTACTAGGGTAAAAGATGCAATTTCCGTTACACAGATGACATTTTCTACAGTAATCGTGTAAGTGATCTGAATTGGTTTGGCTGACAATGCTACTAGCACATGTGCTCAAACACGTTCCCTGTATGATCTGTGATGTCTCTGTTTACAAAACAGTGACTTTTGGGAACAGGTATTTAATAATACATGGGCAAAAGGAAAAGGGAATCCCATCAAAATCGATTGGGTTTTATCCTTGTATAAATCAGGGGCAATTCTTTTGCACTGGTTCTCCCTCCATCTTTGGGGCTTTAATAAATGAGTCGCTACTGTACGTCTCACTGACACGTGGCTTCCAGAACAAAGCACGGCCGTTCAATTTATCCTTAGCAATAAAAATGATTCATGTTAATTCCGTTGAATGCAGTTTTTGTTGTATTCAGGTATTTCTCATTCCATGGGAACAGAGGGCTATTAATCAGTGTGCCATGGCTGTGAAACGGGGGCAGTATTGGTGTAAACTCACCCCCCATATTTATCAAACATAAAGGGATGAAGACCATTTAGCAAAGAAAAACCTACATGGATGTTATTCTCCGGCTCAAAAGGAATCCAGTTGAAAGCCATTGGTGCTGCGTCTTTGATAAATCGGATGCCGTGGTATTACATGTGTGTGCCCCAGGTTTGAAACTGGGAGACTTGAGTAAATAAATAACCCCGAGATATACCAAAAACTTTCCACCTGGTGCAATTATTGTGAACTATTTGGGCAGTCGGGGAAGTTTGATAAATAGTTCCCTATTATTATAGATGTTTCCTGTTGGAACATACACTACAGATTCCTTGATGCACTTGCTTGTACCATGTCATAGTAACCATGTCTAACAGCAGCAGTACTGTCACTGGTATTCACTACATCTTGTTGGGTGGGCTTTTACAATACCAGAGGTAGACCATAATGCCAGCTGGAGCAGGTGCTATCCGGGTGGTATAAATATCTCATTGCTTAGTGGATTCTCCATGCCTTTAATGTCTAATTTATCATTATCCATCATTGTGCTCATCAAAAAAGGCTTTAAATACATATTGTAGATACCTCATAGCATGACAGATGGCAAGGATGAGGCTTTTGTCTCTCTTAATAATAATAATAATAATAATAATACCAACAACGTTATTTCATATATAGCGCTTTTCTGCCAATGGGACACAAAGCGCGTCACAGTTACAGTACAGCGTGCGGTACGCAGCACATAGGAATGTTACAGACAGTCCCTGCCCAGATGAGCTTACAATCTATGTGGCCTGAGGCACAGGGAGATAAAGTGACTTGCCCAAGGTCACAGGGAGCCGACACCGGGAATTGAACCAGGTTCCCCCCCGATTCAAACCCAGTTATCACTGTTTACAGAGTCGGTCAGCTCCTTCTCCCATCACATCTTATTTCAAATCTGACAACCTATTTGATTTATTTTCAGCATAAATAAAATATATGTATTTTTTAAAATTCTCCTCACTTTATTACTACTGCAGCTTTCATACCTCATACTAATTGAGTTACTGGAAAACACAGTCAATCACTCATATGTCTCCAGCAATTTTGTCATATATGGACAAGCTGCCCATTCTTTTACCAAACGTAGACGCACACATGGCAAAGCCAGATTTGATATAGCAATTTGATGCACCATATTATATATATATATCTAGAAGCAAGGAATCGACCACGACCACGTCTCCGCCGGCATTCGGCCGCAGAGGTACCCTCCGCCGCTGGACACTCAGACGCTGCCCACTTCACCACGGTAAGTTACGGTACTTTATAGGTTGACTTAGTGTTTAGGATAGGGGTTTCGGGATAAGGGGTTAAGCTTTTTAGGGTAGGGGCTCGGGGGTAGCGTTAGTATTAGGAATTTTTAGGGTAAGAGTTAAGGTTAAGGACTTACCTTGGTGGCAAAGTGGCCAGTGGGAGAGGTTCTGGCAACGAGGTGAGTAGCGGCTAAATGCCGATGGAGATTTGGTCACGGCAAAACGACCACGACCAAATGCCCTAGACCGGTAGAAGCCTTCATATTAGCCACGATTCACATTCTCTATGGATATTGTCTGTTAGGATATATTTTAACTGGCATATAAGGCATCAACCCTACACCCCCCAAATTGTATCACCTACTGTATATGACTTTATCTGAGACTTTGTTTTCACCGAAGCCTAAGTGATCTAGCAGGAACATTACAGTTACGTCTTACATCCATTGCCAGCTGGTTCTTGTCCTGGGACATGATGAGAACACCGTCCAGTTATATAATCATTCATAGACCTTTAATTCTGAGCCAGGTTACCACAAGTCTTATATTTTTTTTGTAAAGCGGGATGGAGGCAAGTTTGTAGAAAACGCTCATTACATTTTAAACATTTGACTCAAGCCTTCATCAGATATGGGTGGGAAGGCTTGGTCATAAGTATTATGCTCCTGAGAATACAATGACACTGAGAAGTGTGTTTGAGGATCTTATCTTTCTAGAGAGTTATTGTGAACGTTTTATTTCATTAGGGTCTGGAGATGTGATTATAGCTCTCAGTTATTAGACATAATCATTCAATATCCTAGTGAGAGTTTCTGCATTACCAAATAATGGTGTAGGGCTATGGACGCTTATCAGCAGTATCAAATTTATGGACTGCCTCATGTAGAGCCTTACACTGAATGATATGTAAATGGATAGAGATTAGAGGGTTAAATATGTGTTTGTAACTGAAAGATTGTAGCTACAACAAATATTGCATAAATGGTCAGTCTTCACATACTCTATTGATCTCTCTGTGGGGGTACCCCAGGGCTCTGTCCTGGGACCCCTTCTCTTTTCTCTCTACACACTCTCTCTAGGTGACCTAATCACATCTTTTGGGTTTAAATATCACCTCTATGCTGACGACACACAAATTTACCTTTCAACCCCTGACCTTACACCTGCTATACAGACCAAAGTTTCTGAATGCCTCTCTGGAATATCATCCTGGATGGCCATCCGCCGACTGAAACTTAACATGGCAAAAACAGAGCTCCTTATACTACCTCCCAAACCTGGCCCTACTACATCCTTCCACATTGCTATTGGAAATACGATCATTCACCCAGTAGCCCAAGCACGCTGCCTAGGGGTCACACTTGATTCCTCTCTCTCATTCTCCTCTCATATTCAAAACGTTTCTAAAACTTGTCGCTTTTTCCTCCGCAATATCACAAAGATACGCCCTTTCCTCTGTTACTCAACTGCTAAAACTCTGACTCAGGCCCTCATTCTCTCACGTCTCGATTACTGCAACCTCCTGCTGTCCGGCCTTCCTACCTCTCACCTGTCTCCCCTACAATCTATCCTAAACACTGCTGCCAGAATCACTCTACTCTTTCCTAAATCTGTCTCAGCGTCTCCCCTGCTGAAATCCCTCTCCTGGCTTCCGATTAAATCGCGTATCTCACACTCAATTCTACTGCTCACTTTTAAAGCTTTACATTCTTCTGCCCCTCATTACATCTCAGCCCTAATTTCTCGCTATGCACCATCACGACTCTTGCGTTCTTCTCAAGGATGTCTTCTTTCTACCCCCTTTGTATCTAAAGCTCTCTCCCGCCTTAAACCTTTCTCACTTTCTGCCCCACACCTCTGGAATGCTCTTCCCCTCAATACCCGACTAGCCCCCTCGCTATCCACCTTTAAGACCCACCTTAAGACACATCTGCTTAAAGAAGCATATGAGTAGCACTGGATAATCATGGACACATGACACAAAGCTTGGCCTCCTGCAGACGCACTTACTAGTATTCCCTCCTACTGTCTCTGTATGTTCTCCCTACCTACCAATTAGATTGTAAGCTCCTCGGAGCAGGGACTCCTTCCTTAATGTTACTTTTACAGTATGTCTGAAGCACTTATTCCCATGATGTGTTATTTATATTTGTTATTTATATGACATGTATTACTACTGTGAAGCGCTATGTACATTTTATGGCGCTATACAAATAAAGACATACATACATACATACATTTGGAAGGTTGTATATTGTAACGACCCTTGTGTGTTCACAGGTGATCCGTCTCTGCGTAGACGCTAGTCTTTTTATCGATGGGATGATTTGAGTATTGTTAATGGATAATTTTCTTCTCACAAAACCAGTGAGCTTTAATTGCATTCTGGTTCAAGTTTAAATAAGATTATGGGCTGTGAAGGAGTGTACAGGGCACATAGGCGAACCGGGCGTGAAAGGGTTAATCCCCTTCACTTTGTGAGGCCCAGGAAACCACACCCAAGTCTCGGGTTCTCTCTAGAATGTAAGGATTGTTCCTGATTAGGACTTGGGGTTAAAAATGGAGCCAGCAGACAACCTGGTAGAGAGATTTACAACCTACAAGAGAGCAGCTTCCCAGAGGGCCTATCTACTGTAGGGACAAGCTGGGACTGCCACCAAGCACCAAAGTCAAGGACATTTAATTTGTTTGGCAGAGTTATGTTATTTTTGTTTGGTTGTATTGAATGGATTATTTAAGTGTATTGCAACCTACTTTTCCCACATCCGGGAAATAAAGAACAACCGTTAACAAAAGTTGATGTGTGAAACTCCTTACTAACGCTACCTAGAAGGCCGCTCCGTCGCATGCGGTTATTAATTAATCTGCAGGAATGCCGATCACTGCCCTTCAATGGGGGTGTTCATGCAATAGTGAGTAAAACCATATATCTTGGAATGAGAACGAGGAATGTCACATTGAAATTGAAAAAAAATGGTAGCAAAGAGCTTTGCTCTTGCTCCCAAACTGAAGGTTCAGGACGGAATTGAGTATCACATACACAGGTTTTAGTCATAAAGGAAACCCGTTTCCTGTTTACGGGGCTTAAATGACCCAAGACAACTCTTTATATATGTAACGGATATTCCCCCACCCAATCGCCTATGGTATGTACACAAAAAAACAAAAAACACAGCGCACAACGCTCATAGTGCATTAAATGATATCTTTAGTAACCAAAATAAGGAGGTAAGTATTGTGCGTACATTTAGATAAAATAAACAAGCATTTCAGGGTTATTGTTACCCAAACACCAACGGACGCCCGTGATGGTCTCGTGGCTCTCTCCTTCTCACTCCAACAACCAAAGTTCTTAGTCCAACACGTTTCGAAACCGCATGAAGAGACCCATGCGGTTTCGAAACGCGTTGGACTAAGAACTTTGCGAACCCTCTATATCCCAGCACTCCCAGAGAACCGGTCCGGTGTTCTGTAGACTTGCGACGAACTCTTGCGGTTATATGACGTCACAGACCCGGAAGTGCTCGACCAGGACGCCAAACAGCGTGTGCTCCGCTGCTCCGTTGCAAACGAGACCTATGCAGTGACGGGCATTGCGCACACAAGCGGAGGTCATTCTGGACTGCTGAGACAGCACTAGCCTTACCCCAAGGCGAGAGGCTGAAATACCAGCGATTGGAGTGGAGATTATCCAGGCCCTACACCGAGGTTGATGGAGTGAGAAGGAGAGAGCCACGAGACCATCACGGGCGTCCGTTGGTGTTTGGGTAACAATAACCCTGAAATGCTTGTTTATTTTATCTAAATGTACGCACAATACTTACCTCCTTATTTTGGTTACTAAAGATATCATTTAATGCACTATGAGCGTTGTGCGCTGTGTTTTTTGTTTTTTTGTGTGCTTATAGGGGGGACCAGAGCCATCCCTGGTGTCACAGCTGCAGACGCTCCATATACTTCAATTTATACACAAGGTCACCTATTCCATTGTATCATACTCATCACGTCACTTATTTACTGTTGTTGCGCACTTTTACTCTGTTCACCTTTCTCACTAGCCTATGGTATGTGTGTGCGGGGAACCTAGTGTTACCAGGTGTGGTGCTTTACCTGTTAGGCTCACAAGACGGCTGAGCTTCCGCCACAGGGAACCTGGGGCAAGTATAATATGAGTAACCTCGTACTCGGTACAGCGCCTCCACCTGCGATGGCTCCCACCAGAGGGGGAGTGGTTCCTCGCAGGACAATTTATATCACTCAGCACACAGTATGTAAAACAATCAATGCCTTCACTACTGTAACCATACTCATGCATAACAATCAACAGGTGTCCCTCCCTAGAGGAAACACTAACTACTGCGTCTCGCAGGACGCTACCCCCTTCACCAGGTGATCCCACCCCGTGTCCAGTAACCCCACACAATAGGTCTCCCACCCTACAAGTGAGATAGATATGTGTGACTGCGCAGTCACTGGTCCCATCTACTTATAGAATCGTTGGTGCACTTGGTGAGGGTTACCTGCCGAGCACTCCAGTGCCCGGGCCTGCAAGGAGCTTCGCAAAGGATCTGATGGCGGATGGCTACAGGAACTACCGTCCGGGGCGATCCCACCCGGATGGCTGCTGCAGCAACAGCGAAGGTCTGAGCCCAAACCTCTGGAGGAACGCGCCGCGTTCACTGGGTCTCTAACTGGCTCTGAATAGTAAGTGGCAGGGTCCCTAACCTGGGGCCTGTCCCTGACACAACTCACACAACTGGGTGGCTCAGGGCTATCTCGGCCTCGGGGGCTGCTGGCCTAGTGCAGGGAGTCACTGACTCCTGCACCCTACCTCCTTCCCCTGTCTGCTCCTGGCGCTGACTGACTAACGTGCACCAAGCCCGCGAAATGTATCTATTTTTCCTGATGGGCAATCCTTCAGCCCTATTGGCTACTCGGGGGCACCTGGTGCCTTTCCCCCTTAGCCTCCTGGGAATTGTAGTCCCGTGGAGGCTATTTCTATTATGGGGCCGCGTGCGCGATTCTACTGTGCATGCGCAACTCCCTAAGGGCTGCCGCGACTCCCTAGCCTGATCCGGGCATGCGCGATCACGCCGCATGCGCACGCACCCACAATGGCGGCCCCCGCTAGCCGGGTACGCCGCCGAGCCTCCTAAGGCTCGCAACACGCCCTGCTCCGGCCCCCACCTTTGGGAACAGCCGGCGGGTCCGTCGCTGGCTCCGGCGGCACCCGCGACCGCGCTGATCCAAAGGAGGGGGGTCTCTGGGAGCCGGAGGGCACCGGGGCTACATATACTATACATGCATGTTTCACACAGAGACAACTGATCTGCCAATACAAACATGAGCTGGAAAAGAAACATGTAAAATCAGAATTAACTAAGAACACCCCATGTAAATCAGGAGGTATCTGATCCATTTAATATCAACTATTCTCCTGAAAAATATCTTGTCTCAATGTGGGTAGTAGCTCATTCTCAATCCACCTTTAACGTTTTAATCTCGTAACTGCTGAATAGTTCTGCTTAGTAGAACTGATAAGAATTTCTTACTTGGTATCCTCAAGTGATAAATGATGCTTACTTTTTGTCTGTATTAATTATGGGAGATTTCATCTCTGTTCCCAGCCAACACAGAACTGTAAATGTGCAAGCCACAAGCATTTTCATTACAATCGAGCCTAAGATGGACCACCAGGAGGAGGAATTTCAGAGCTCGTCTGTGGAAGCAGAGTTTAGCACAGATAGCACAGTGGAAACTGTACATCTTACCCAACATCTCTGGGTCTTCAACTTTGAAGCATGAGTGCTACCTACTTCACCAGTAGGTGGCACAATTGTAGTGCACTCCAACTACAAAAAACGCCCTTTGATACCTTGAGCTTTATTCCATAAAGTCTGAAGAAGCTGTTAAATGAGGACTGTCACCCCAAAACTGCTCGAACGGCCACTTCCGACTACATAGAATTACCCCATTAGTGAGAGCTGTAATTACAGAGCAACACAACATCTGATTTTGTGGCGTGCACTCTGATGATGTCCCACAAGTACTTGACCAAACTATTGATGGCAGATACAGAGAAGCCCTCCTAATTAGAGTAGATTGGAGGAAGGACGGTAGCAGCCATAAGGTGGACATCCTGACGTTTGCTAGACTTCTATCATGTTTAGTAGTGGGTGTCAGACTGTAGTAGTTTGAATGTATGAAGAAGTGATTGAGTGGTGCCATCTTCACACAAAGGGGCCTATTCTATAAGCCTTCTTAAAAAAAATCGCCGGGCTATTTAAATCGCCTGTTTTTTTAGCGTTGCTATCACGGTATTCAAAAAGGGGGTCCCTGCGGATGTTTGTGGGCCCTCGGCTGGTCCCTGCGGGTGGTCGGGGGTCCTCAGGTAGTCCCGCAGGTGTCTATGGGCCGTCGGGTGGTCCCTGCTGGCCTGCAGTACCAATCCTGTGGCCAAATTTTTTTTGCAATACATTGAAATAAATACACACCCCTCCCCCCCTCAACACATACAGGGGCAAAGGGCAAAATAACTATTATCCAGATATGGATAATATCTCATTTGCCTTATAAAATCAAACATTAGCCAGCTAGCATAAATAAAGTAAATAAAACTTTCTACTTATCCCTGCCATCATGAAGGACGTCCTCATCAGCATACTCCAGGTGCATGTCCTCTGTTGCCAGAAAGAATAAAAAAAAATACAATCTAATGGCCCCTAAACCCTTAATCAACTTAGTGGTTAATAACCGCTATAATAATTAAGGGGTTAACCCACCCTCCACCGCTACCCACCGGGGAGGCCTAACCACCCACCCCGGGCACACTATATCCACCCTCTATCCATTGATTGGCATAGTGGTACATCATACCCATATAATATGGGCATGATAAGCCACTAAAGCAGTCAATGGTCACCCTAATAAAAAAAGCATGAAGGCCAAAAATACACAATAATAAAAGATATAAACAAGCACCTAAACACCCCGATTCAAGAAATAAAAGCACTAACCAACCAATTAAATAAATTAAAGCACTAACCAACCAATTAAATAAATAAAAGCGGTAGCCAACCAATTAAATAAATAAAAGCACTAGCCAACCAATCAATGTAATAAATAAAAGCACTAACCAACAAAACAATGAATTAATTTTAAACACTAGCCAACAAAACAATTTATGATTTTAAACCAGTAGCCAACAAAACAAATAACTAATTTAAAACGCTAACCAACCCTAAAATGTACTAAAAACAAGCCATCCAAATTCCAAACAATTGAATCCAAATAATAAAAAGAAATATAAAAAATGACATTAAATTCAAAACAAGCATTCGCCAAAAAATGCATTGGCTGTCACTGTATTTATTTGTACCCTAAAGGGGCACAGACTAATACATTATCAGTCAATGGTCAATCACAAACATAAAAATAAATAAATACAATGAAAAAACCTGAAAAAAAGACATTTACATGCATTCAATATTTTACTTACCTTTAGAAGTCTTCACCCTCCGAATCCCATTGTATCTGCAATCTGTAGTACCGCGATGTCATCGTCATCAATCCAATGCCATCCACCTTGAAGACCAGCATCAGGTAAAAAAAATCTTCTTTCTTTTATCTTCTATCACCGTCTTCTTTCTTCATCTGTCATTATTTTGATCTTTTCTTTAATCTTCTATCTTCATCTGTCAATCCAAAACCCCATGGTAAAACCAGAACAGGATGTTCTCTCGTCGGCTTCTTGAGGTAAAATGAGACGTACAGGACTTATATAGGGCATGTGACATCACATTTTATTGTCAGATGGTACTGCTCCAATCCGATTGGACACTGTATCATGTGCCCGTCCCTTTTTTTTGTTAAGGATGTGACGTCATCTCCAAGGGAGGTACAGTACAACCTTAAAACCACATGGCTATATCACATGGTATTACAGCCCCATTGGTTGCTGTAACATGTGATAGGTCACACTAGTTCAAAAGGATGGGACGTCATCCCTTAAAGTGATTCTCTGAACCTCAAACAGAGTCATTATGTCCCCAGTGGGTGCCCTCCGGATCAACTGGTCTATTCGGGTGTGGTCTACTTGCTCAATGGAAATACACTTATCCCTCACTACCTTTAATAATGTTACTTCTAGTCTGCGCAAGTACTCAGATCGTTTTTCATCTTCCCACTGGTACGTTTCTGTGAATCTAAAATACAGTTCTTCTCCATTTTCAGTGGCACCAAAAGTATTTTCTAAGGCCCTAAAGTAGTCACTGGGGGGTGCTAACAGCATTTCCTTGTCTGACAGTCCTAATTATGGCTAATGCGGGCCCCTCCAGGCTTTCCACAATCTGCACTTTCTTGTCATGGTCAGAGCCCCCCATTCCTGTACCATCTGTGCGGCCTGTTCTATCCAACTTTCAAAGTCCTCCTCACTGTGTTGAACTTACTCCTGGGAACACTCATAGTCTCCTATAATAGTTGTTCCCCCTTTAGAGTGCATGGATTTCTCCATTAACTGCCTGATGGCGGTGATAAGGACCTCGGGGGGTTTCGGAGCCTTGTCCGATAGAGGACATTGGAATTTCGGGGCACACCTCGTTGCGGAGTGGCCCCCACTTTATCTAGTAACTCCCGTACCTTATAGTAGGCCAGCGGTAGGTCCACATCCAATGGTGATATCCCACATATCATGGTCTCTCCCCGCAATACTATTTGGCACTTTAGCAGGATAATATCATTATCACACATACACAATACATATGCAGTCTTAGTATCCTAACACATCATAATTTTCCCTTGTATTTGAATTCACCCCCACGGGAAGTTTCCCCTATCAAGCCATTAATACTCACATTATCAGTCGAGTCTGGGTCTGTTAGGAGTAGGGTCTTATTATTATCTTGAGTTTCCCGCGTGCCCGACTCACTTAAAATGGCCGCCACCATCATGATCATAGGGCAGGGTCATTTAGTGACATTGGTAAATGTACCCTGCCTGTCGGGCTAATGGAAACCTATTGTGTGTGTATGACCCTGAATTAAACTTATATCTCAGCAGCGCCTCAAATGTAACCCTTCACTTTTTACTATACCTCAGACCAGAGGTACGTAAACTTGGGGGGGTGGGGTGTGAGGTTTTTTTGGGGGGGGGGGGAAGGGGTGCGGCGCTTACAGAGGCCATGCGCTCTTCCCCAAAGCGTTTAAATTAAATGCAGAGGGACCGCACGAGGCACTGGAAAAAGCCACAATGCCACAGTTTGACTGGGAGGACAGCGACAGACGGTGAACCACACAAGGTACTGATGCTGTGACGAGAGTCTACCCCACCACTTGTGTGAAGAGATAAAAAACATGGTGTTTTAAAATGGCCGCCCAGCTGAAGTCAAATACAGACTCGGCAAGAATGGGGACGAAAATGTGTTCCTGGTGTAAAGAGCCCGGCCACACTGAGCAGTGTCCGTTCAGGCCTTATTCAGATGATGATGATCCCTATGTGAGCCCAGAAAAAGGACTGCAGCCAAAGGAATATTTTTTACAATGTGTCAAGGAACTGCAGCAGCAAGCAGTGCGCTGTGGTCACAAGGAAGATACAGACGTTTTACTTGCCAAGGGCACATCCAGTATCACTGATGAGAAAGAATGTGTGCACAGCACTGCTGATGTTTTAGAACCTAGCAAAGTAAAGCAGAAAAGGAAAAAGTCTACAGAGACGTCTGTGAGAGCTACAAACTCTGCAAGCAAAGTCTGCCCACCTGTAGGACTACCAGCTGGGGTTCTTGCGAATACAGAGAAAACAGCTGCAATAGCGCCTCCCGAGGTCAGGAAGAAAAATACACCTCATAGCACCAACATGGATGACAAGATGTGGCGTTCCTGTAATGAACCCTACCCCATGGAAGAGTGGCCCTTCCAGTCCTATGAGGACACAGATAAAGATGAAGATATCTCTTATGGGGAACCCGAATCGAGTCAAACCCACCAAATACCCCAAGAATAGTGGAGGTGCCTGAACTCGGTACGCACCAAAAAGACCGCTCTCTGTGATGACGAATGTGATCGGCAGGAGCAGCAGATCACTGAATATTTACGCCAGCTAACGCAACTGCAAGAAAAGTCTGACGGATACAGTGAAATTGCTGAAGTTTTAAATAAAGTCTGAGACCGCAGTATCAACGATGGGGCGGAGTCGTCCAAAACAAAAAGGCGGAAAAAGAAAAGAGGTTCTCCACTTACCATGGAAGGTTCAGACACAGCCGCAGATGCCGTGGAGAAAAAGGGGGTCCGAAATGCCCGGCAGCCTAGAGAAAATGGAGGATTCGTCACTCGGATGAAAGAATATCCAAGGGCCCAAGGCAGAAGTCGGGTAACCCAAAGAACTGTCTGTCCCGGTGCCAACAGTGAGGAACCCTCAACCAACCATCCCAGGGAAGCGGAGCCGGAACCAGTGAGTGACGATCCCTTGACCAGCCCTGAAGATGCACTGCAAGCTGCCTGGCATAACTGTGATCTGCTCCATGAAGAATTGGAAATGGAGAGAGAAAATAATGCTGAGCTACAGAAGACTGTGCTCACAATTTACTCTGCGGCCAAAACCGAATTGGAGGATCTAAGGACGGATCTAGATACTGCGAACACTACAATTACCGCCATGGATGAAAAGCAGAGCAAGTCTGACTGAATAAACATACAAAAGGATTGGCATGAAACAGCAGCGTCCCAATAATAAGCACCATCAGCTCACCAGGGGATGACGGAAATAAAAAAGTTTATTAAACTACATAAAAAACAAAAAACAAACAAAATACAACAGAAAAAAACCTCCTACGCGTTTCAGGCTCTAAAAGCCCTTTCTCAAGGAGTACCCTGCTCTTGGTTATTCCTCTCAGCTGAGTACTACGGATCCTGCGTTTAGAATTTCCCTCACTAGTCAACCACAGTTGTCCCACTTCACATTGACTTTATTATTATTTTTATTATCCTACTCTCCGTTTTGGAGCTTTGAGAAGCCCTCTTTCTTTGTTCAAGTCTGACTGAATGATTGGAAACAGAAGTATGAGGAGGCACTGAAAAAGATCCCAGTCTCTCAGTAAGAGGTTTGCAATTGCCACAGCGAATTGGAAGTCTCTCAGAATGCGGTTCATACTCACCGCATGGAACTGAATGCCTCACAGCAGGAGGTCAATAGTATCTGGACAGAGGTGGACGTATCGCAGAACGAGGTTCATACTCTCCGCATAGAGCTGGATGCCTCACACCAAGAGATCAGCAATCACTGTATAGAACTATAAGTCTCTAAACAGGAACTTCGCAGTCTCGCTGAGGAGCTGGACATCTCTCAAAAAGCCATCTACAGTCTAAGTTTGGATCTTAAAGTCTCTCAGAAGGAGCTTCACACCCTCAACCTAGAGATATAAGTCTGATGCCAGGAGACCTGGAGTCTCAACTCAGAAGTGCGTAAATGGAAGGTGGACTACAAGGAGGGCCTGAATATTATAGAGACTGTAAGAAGAGAAAATACAAGGCTGAAAGATGAAAAGTATTGGAGAAACGCACACAAGCAGAGCACCTACTGCAGAACCAACTGCAAGGTCTGCGTACACACCTACAGATTGCCAAAGAGAAGCAGCGATCTCAGCAGGAAGAAAGTCTGCAGGCTGCTAAAGAAGTACAAGTGCTACAGGAGCGTCTGATTACCCATCGTCCCCCACGGCGCACTCCATCCTTAACTGATGTCTCACACAAACCCACTGACCTTACAGCGCGCGTGCTCTTGCAGGAGTTTTACTGACGTCGCGGAGTCTGGCTCCGCACCCCGCTTGCGACGCGAATCAACGTCGCTTGGTGCACACACGTGATGTGTGTGCACTGCTCCCCAGCTGCGTGTCAACTCTCTTCATTATGTCCACCTGTCTCCTGTGTCTCTCCTCCTATCCGTGCCTCCGCGGAGGCCGCGCCTCCACTCTGTCCCCCTCTCTCATTGGTCATGCTCTCCCATATATGCTCAGCTGTGCCACTTGCACTTTGGCTGAGCATAGTTCCAGTTAGCGCTGTTCTCCCACTTCCTGGTTCCTTGTGCTGCCTTGCCTTGTCTCCTAGCTCCTTGTTTCAGATTGACCTCCTGTGTACCAACCCGGCTATTACTTTGGACTCCGCACTTCTGGCTTACCGATCCGGCTTACCTCTGACCTTCCGCATCTCTCCAATCCTGACCACGGCTTATGGACCTCTACGCTTCTACTGGCTCCAACCCCTGACCACGGCTAAACGGACACTGACCATTCTACCGCCTCCTACCTCAGACCTTGGCAAGTACTTAACCATTCTACTCTCTCCAATCCTGACCCGGCTGCCTGACCATCCGCACTCCAGAAGTGCCCCCATGGCTGTGGGTGGCGTTTATACCCATTCCCACCTCAGTACCGGGTCCCGCCTTGTTTGTGGTGAGCACAGCGTTACAATATATATATATATATATATATATATATATATATATATATATATATATATATATATATATTTGGGGTGGTAATCAGCTTAGCTACCCACCCAGTTAGAGAGGGCTGGAGTAAAGGTTTAGATGTTCTCCAAAGCGGAGTAGGCCTTTATTTTGTTTAATATTAATGTTTTGCCTTGTTAAAGGAACAGGCGCAATAAAGCTGGAATTTAATTTCACCCTCATCGGTCTCCATTAAATGTACCTCTGCACACATCTCTTACAGACAGGAATAGAGCACATGAAGCATGTGAATATTTAGCTTCGTGGTGCTGTCACAGGAACATGCTCAAGTCATTTTCTGTATTTGAAGCTTTATAAAAAGGGAAGTGAAGAACCAGACGACCCATCCAGAGACAGCTCACTTAGCCATATGGGATCCTGAAATGGTCACATATCTGGCAGCAGTTGGCAAACTCTGTGCACAGATGTGCTGGTTCTGTTTCTGAGTATGTTTATGGGGTCATAGCATAGTCCAGACTCCCCTGTTTGTTGTGTTGTAGATGGGGACAGTATCCTTTAAGTTAGGATTCCCCATAAGAAGGAATGGACTCCTGTATAAGTAATGAAAAGGAATACGGTCCACCACAGATATCCTCACGAAAGAGGGCTCCTGGGTGCCGGCCGATCAGTGCTAACCGCGGAACAGCGCTAATATTCCTCATCAGTCTGCATGGAAGTGGCAGCTCCCAAACAGGAAAAAGGTATTGGGTAAATAAGAAAGGCCCGACAGGATTCCTGTAGGGGCTCAGAGTAATCGGATTAATACCGATGATGCTTCCGAAGCAACAAAGTGGGCCGGGTCCCACACTTACTCAGAGCAAGTAAGTCAACGTACCTTCATTTGTGTGTTAAGAGAAGGCACAGAGGGAAGAACTGAATTCATGTACGTCTGATATAAAATACAGTACAACGTTAATAATATGTGTATGAGCGTCCCCGTGCTTGGGGACATGTATGTATGACTGTATGAATGTATGACAGTTCCTGGCGCCCGTTATTCTACAACCTTGCATCCTCATCACCCTGAGCTGCCTGAGTCCAGCGCCCTGAGTCGGGATAACCCCCGCGGAATGACCACACTGTATATAACACACACGATGTAGTCTCCCTAGAGAGAGGGAGGGAGGGTTACAAACGCATAGCTCCTTTGCTGCCGCAGGGATCCACTACACATGGCAATCCTCTCTGGCAGCTAACGGGTTAAATAAATTCCTCTGCTGAGTAGAATAATCCTCGTGAAAATCTTTTGCGAGGGAAGAGGGATGATGTCGGATTGCAACATGCTTTGATGGGTCAGAAAATACCTCACTGTATCCCCAGCAGGACTGAGCCTGTACACAGCAAGGAGAGGCTCCGCGTACTTCTGCTTTAAATGTTTTATTGTTCATTTTTTGACACCGTTTCTCTGGGGTGCCGTCAGCAGCGGGGACCTCTCTCCCCTCGGGCTATATGTCCTGTGGGGAGGAGAAAGGGAGTGCGGGGGGGGGGGGGGGGAAGAAGACCCCCTGGGGGGGGGGAAGACCCCCTTCTACAGTGAGAGCTTCAGCAAGGCTGTGTGCTATAACCAGAACTGTCTGAGCCTGACCCTCGGGCGCTGCACGTCATAACATTATTTTACAACAGCTACAGAAGGGGCAGTGATTGTCTTTAAATGGTGCAACATGGGATATAATCGGAAATAAATAACACGTTTTGTTTATGTTGCATTTTATACTGTCTACAGCAGGAGTGGCTAACTCCAGTTCTCAAGAGCTACCAACAGGTCAGGTTTTCAGGATATCCCTGCTTCAGCACATCAGGCTCAATGAGTGGCTCAGTTGAAGACTGAGCCACCTGCACTGAAGCTGGGATATCCTTAAAACCTGACCTGTTGGGGGGTCTTGATGACAGGAGGTGAACACCCCTTGCCCTAAGCGTATTTTGTTTGTCTCAGAAAACTCTGCACCTTTTTATCTGCATTTGGAGTTTTGTAGATTTAAAAAAATATATATTTTCGTATATATGTATATCTTAGCCCAATTGTACCATCATACAATGAATGCTAATAATAAAAACTTCTTAGGGAGGTGGCTGCTGGAAAGTATTCCTAAGTCCTCACATGCAAAACAAAACGCAGAATGTTCTGCGCGTTGGATCATCAGGTTTGTCCTCGCAGTTCACGTTGAGTTAATTTTATAGCTGAGACGGTCTGTGACAATATAGTTTTATTTGAAATTTCAAAGGGGAGTTATTCATTAAAGTGCAATAATACAACGCAAGTCAAGGTGAGTTCTGTGCTTGATCTGCACTAACGCACTTTAAAGCGGCAATCCAAGTGCCTTTCTAAAAAATATTCATTTTTATTTATTTACACAGGTTTGAAGCAGGGGGTCTCTGGAAGCGGAACCCCATTAATTTCAGCTTCCGGGACCCCCTGCTTCCGGAGATACCTCCATAGGGGCCGCTCGGCTACCAGGGTTCACATTATGGCGACGTTTCAAAGTTCCACGCCCTGCGGGCCAATAGGAAGCTGTAGAGACAAACAGAGTAGGGGGAGCGAGGGATTAGTAGATATATGTTTATACAATTTCCGACGGTTAGATATATATATATAGTAAACCCAGTGCAGTGGGGGTAGGACAGGAAGTAATAAAATATAAATACTTACACGGCCATGTGTAAGCACATTCCAAAGAGGGTGTCTTTGTGATAGATGCTGGCCCTTCCTTAGGTGGATACAGGGGGTCACAGTAAGTTTTTATATATAAATATACATAAATACTCACACGGCCCAGTGTGAGTAGAGGTGCAGGGCAGATGTCTTTAGAGTTGGATTAGCCCGTCCAGGGTAGTTGCGGGACGGTCACATCAGATTATGCCCAAACAGGGTTATGTCCGGTCTGCCCTCCTCTATTGCTTGTGATCAAGCAGGTTAACTCCCCCATTCAGCGGTATAGAGCTGAATGAGCCTGAGGAAGCCGTCCAATCGGCGAAACGCGTTGCTCAAATCCTGTTCCTGTTTTGTCCCACGGAGGCTTCCGTAGACAGTCCTTTCAGCAGCATCTGCAGCCGGGCAGATTAGTTCCAGCTCTCTGCACCTCGGACGCGGGGCCGGAGCGGTTTACTGCTGGATTGGGCCATACGGAGAAGCCAGGGGATACTGTTTATGTTATGTGAGTGTGATAGTATTGTCTTTTTTATCCGAATAAATACCCTTTTTATACCTATCACTGAAACTGTGCCTCACTTATCCCTCTATACCGCTGAATGGGGGAGTTAACCTGCTTGATCACAAGCAATAGAGGAGGGCAGACCGGCCATAACCCTGTTTGGGCTTAATCTGATGTGACCGTCCCGCAACTACCCTGGACGGGCTAATCCAACTCTAAAGACATCTGCCCTGCACCTCTACTCACACTGGGCCGTGTGAGTATTTATGTATATTTATATATAAAAACTTACTGTGACCCCCCTGTATCCACCTACGGAAGGGCCAGCATCTATCACAAAGACACCCTCTTTGGAATGTGCTTACACATGGCCGTGTAAGTATTTATATTTTATTATTTCCTGTCCTACCCCCACTGCACTGGGTTTACTATATATATATATCTAACCGTCGGAAATTGTATAAACATATATCTACTAATCCCTCGCTCCCCCTACTCTGTTTGTCTCTACGTTTCCATAAGGGCTTCGGATTATCCCTTACTAGGGGTTGAAGCAGAAGGGATCACAAGACTATCTCTACAATAATAGAGAGAAACCACATTTATTGGTTTCACTATTCTTCCTTGATCTGATACTAAAGGTAAGCGCCTGTTTTTTCCTAACTGTCTATTCCAATAGGAAGCTGTGACGTCATCAGGTTTGTCTTCTTATTGGCCCTTGTGATGCGGGAGCTTTAAATGCGCGGATCAGGCCAGGGAGTCGCGGCAGCCCTTAGGGAGTTGCGCATGCGCAGTAGAATCGCGCACGCGGCCCCAATATGGAAATAGCCTCCACGGGACTACAATTCCCAGGAGGCTAAGGGGGAAAGGCACCAGGTGCCCCCGAGTAGCCAATAGGGCTGAAGGATTGCCCTGCAGGAAAAATAGATACATTTCGCGGGCTTGGTGCACGTTAGTCAGTCAGCGCCAGGAGCAGCCAGGGGAAGGAGGTAGGGTGCAGGAGTCAGTGACTCCCTGCACTAGGCCAGCAGCCCCCGAGGCCCGAGATAGCCCTGAGCCACCCAGTAGTGTGAGCTGTGTCAGGGACAGGCCCCAGGTTAGGGACCCTGCCACTTCCTATTCAGAGCCAGTTAGGGACCCAGTGAACGCAGCGAGTTCCTCCAGAGGTTTGGGCTCAGACCTTCGCTGTTGCTGCAGCAGCCATCCGGGTGGGATCGCCCCGGACGGTAGTTCCTGTGTTCATCCGCCATCGGATCCTTTGCGAAGCTCCTTGCAGGCCCGGGCACTGGAGTGCTCGGCAGGTAACCCTCACCAAGTGCACCAACGATTCTATAAGTAGATTCACACGGGACCAGTGACTGCGCAGTCACACATATCTATCTCACTTGTAGGGTGGGAGACCTATTGTGTGGGGTAACTGGACACGGGGTGGGATCACCTGGTGAAGGGGGTAGCATCCTGCGAGACGCAGTAGTTAGTGTCTCCTCTAGGGAGGGACACCTGTTGATTGTTATGCATGATTATGGTTACAGTAGTGAAGGCGTTGATTGTTTTACATACTGTGTGCTGAGTGATATAAATTGTCCTGCGAGAAACCACTCCCCCTCTGGTGGGAGCCATCGCAGGTGGAGGCGCTGCACCGAGTACAGGATTACTCATAATATACTTGCCCCAGGTTCCCCGTGGCGGAAGCTCAGCCGTCTTGTGAGCCTAACAGGTAAAGCACCACACCTGGTAACACTAGGTTCCCCGCACACACATACCATATGCCAGCGGTGCGCAAACTGGGGGGCGCGACCCCCAGGGGGGCGTGAGACTGCCGACGGTGGGTGCGGGGTTTACAGAGGCCCTGCGCGCTTCCCGAAGGCACTTAAATTAAGTGCCGGGGGAGCTGCAGGGCTTCTGTAAACCTAACTTACCGTGGCTCCGGCGGCTTCCTTCCTGCGTCATCATGGCAACGTGGCGTCAAAATGATGCTGCGAGGTCATGTGATGTCACGTTGCTATGGCAACGTGACGTCATTACGCCGGAGCACGGGTAAATTGGGATTGGGGGGGGGGGCGCGGGAGTGAGGGGACAGCCGGCAGGGGGGCGCAGGGAAAAAAGTTTGTGCCCCCCTGCCATATGCGATTGGGTGGGGGAATACCCGTTACATATACAAGACATTGCATGCACAGTAAGAGATAATATATATTATAGGCGTATACAACAGTTACAGACCAGATACAATTGTGAGACAGCTTTAGTTTTGAATGGCGTTCAACTCCAGAGACCCGTGTAAAAAAAAAACATGTTAGATAAAAAAGCGCTTTGATTGGTCCTTCAATGAATAAACCCCACAGTCTTTAATGTTGGGGAGGAGGCATATTCCTCTTATCACCCAGTTTTTAACAAATCTTCTGACTCTGATTTCCTCCTTTTTTGGATTCAAACACACACTGGGAAAGCATTTCTTCTGTTTAATGCTCTGTCATCAGCCTCAAAGATGTCCCCCGACCCCAAGCTTCAGCCCGTGATTTATAGACTTTCCTATTTATAAAAAGGAGCTTAATAAGCTGCAGAAGTAGCTGTGCGAGTGCCAGGAGGCAGCCAGGGAGTCGTCTAACACAAATACCCACATCGTCTGTCTGCAGGGAGGCGACACACTCATTTACTCAACCTGAAACCTGAGTCCTCCAGGGTCAGGGAAGGCAAACTGTGTCCTGTGCCAGCTGTAAGGGTGGTCCACGTTGTGAGGGTGCAGGGCTGGGGTGGCAGAGCAGACTATGGCTGGAAAGGGCTGCAAAGCATAGCAGCAATAAGTATTGTTATTAGATAACACTGCAGGAGAGGGGCATTACTGAATTTGGTCATATCAACCAACGTACAGAGGTGGCAAGATTTACTGTTTTCAGCGCCGCATAAAACCAAGTGTGAATCCCCCGGCATTTATTTGCAATACGCGGCTACCGAGTCTCCGAGACAAAGATATTCAGTGCGCCATCTGCCGGACGCACATACTGAATGGCAATGACATGAATAACTGCGCAAATAATACTGCCGGATGGCCGCGGGCGAACCGCGCTGAACAGAGAGCACAGGCAGCTGTGATGCCCCACAGTAAGGGCCGTTTTATAGTGTGTGCGGCCGTGCGCCTGTGTGAACGAGCGTGCACGTGATGCACGCTTTTTATGTGTATGCTGTGAGCGAGTGAGGTACTATATGTATGTGTGTATATGTGTGTGTGTTTAAATAAGTTTTGATGTAAATAATTAAACTTTAATACATTTTTTAATAACATTGTACACACACACACACACACACACACATACATACACACATATACATACATTTCAGCAGCGGTAGCGGCGCAAATTCTTTCTTTTCTTCATCCTCTCCCCTGTCGGCCGGTTCCACGCTCCCTGCCGTGCGCGCGTGCGGCACCATTATAGAGAGGCTGACTAACCTCAGCCAACTAAAACTGCCGCACGCGCGTTGTAGCGCGCGCACACAGTATAGAAGCGGCCTAGGGGCTGTTATATACTGTGTGCGGCCGTGCGTGCCTGTGCAATTAAAGGAAATTGGTCTCAGTAAAAAATATTTGCACCTGGATTGAAAACTGGTTGAAGGACAGACAGCAGAGAGTTGTAATAAATGGAACTTTTTCAGGTTGGGCTAAAGTCATGGGTGGAGTACCTCAGGGATCGGTACTGGGACCCCTGCTTTTTAACTTGTTTATTAATGACCTTGAGGTTGGCATCAAGAGCAAAGTCTCCATCTTTGCTGATGACACTAAATTGTGTAAGTTAATAGAATCAGGGCAGGATGTAATTTCTCCAAGAACTTGGATAGACTGGAAACTTGGACAGGTAAAGGGTAGATTGAAAAAAAGAAAGAATACAAAGAGCGCACCAGGGATAAGTATTATAAACTATATTAAAATAAGAGTACAGAAATACAAAATTACAATCGATGACTTACAAGTGGGTGAGCAGAGTTAGAAAAGTATCATGGGGGAGTCACTGAGAAAAGATCCAGAGAGAAAAAGTCGTTAATCTCACGTGTTGCTCCTCTGGATGAGTCTTCGCCAGAGAGTAGTCAGAGTCTCTATCAGAGCGGGCCTACTATGTAACCAATGAAGTTAGTGATAAGTTATGAGACCTCCACGCTTCTCGCACCTTATGTGCTTCATCGGGGTGTTTCAGTTAAGGTTTAATAGAAATACACGTAAGACTATGCATTTGAGAAACAAGAATAAAGAGGCTACTTATGAATTAAATGGGGCAAAATTAGAGCAATTCTTAATGGAGAAGGATTTAGGTGTGCTTGTAGACAGCAGGCTTAGAAAAAGTGCCCAACGTCAGGCAGTTTCAGCAAAGGCAAATACGATCTTATCTTGTATTAAATGGGGTATGGACGATAGGGAAGAAAGCATAATTATGCCACTGTACAGTATAAAGCATTAGTAAGACCACACCTATGAATAAGGAATACAGTTTTGGGCACCACTCCATAAAGAAGACATTATGGAACTAGAAAAAGTGCCACCAAATTAATGAAGGAGATAGAGGTTTTGACTTATGAGGAGAGGCTAGCTAAATTCAACTTGTTAACATTAGAAAAAAGGCAGTTTAGAGGGGTTATGAGAACTATATACAAATATATTCGGGGTCAATACAAGGAGCTTTAAAAATAACTATTCATCCCACGGGCAGTACAGTGGACTCGGGCCGTCACTTACAGTTGGAGGAAATTATATTTCACTAGCAACAAATGAAAGGGGTCTTTATAGTAAGGGCAGTTACAACGTGGAATTTATTTCCCATGGAGACTGTGATGGCAGATACAATAGATATCTACAAAAAAAGGTTGGACATCTTTTTAGAAAGGAAAGATATACAGGGATATACCAAATAAGTAAACATGGGAAGGATGTTGATCCAGAGATAAATCTGATTGTAAATGTTGAAGTCAGGAAGGAATTGATTTTTTCCTCTTATGAGACATCATTGGATGATATGTCACTGGGGTTTTTTGTTTCCCTTCCTCTGGCTCAAAATACTGAAAATACAAATATAGGTTAAGTATCTGGTGTCTAAATTTAACATAGGTTGAATTTGATGGACTGTGACGGTAGGGGGTAGGGGGTAGCCAGCCTTCATTAACAAAGATCATGCCCGGCTGGCTGCCCCTTGAAACCGTATGTCAAGGGCTGAAGTGTCAGCTCTTGTGTCTAGTTGTGCGCCTTGATGTATTCTCCTGTATTTCTGTTCCCATTTTACGGTCCCCTGCAGGAATGTAAGCTGGGGATGCCAGGTACAGTTAGGATCCTGTTAGGAAATAGCTGCAGGACAGGGACTTTGGGAGCAGGAGATTAAGGGTGGAAATTAGGGAGCAACTAGGGATAAAAAGTGCATTAAGTGTTGCTGACCGGGGTAGCCGGTAGTACTGTTATGTTACCCGTATATAGTGTATAATTTGCGGGTACCTGTCTGTACATAAGGACGGGGAGGGTTATGGAAGTCCCATGTAAAGTACTGTATAGCAAAAACCTGATCTGTTTGTGGGATTTACCTGTTCCCCTTGTCCCAGAAACATGAATGTTCAGGAGTGTAAGTTTCAGGTGGGATATTTGGGTCAAAATGTATTCCTTTTGTTTGCAGGAGTTCAGGGGACAAAGTTACCGGAGGTCCAGTAATTCTCCCCGACAGGCTGGCATGATTTGCGGGTACACGAGGTGAATTACACCGGGGCTCTCAAGTGTCCTCCAGAATCCTGGTTTTCGAGCCCAGGTATCCCAGACCCATTTCCCTCACAGGTATAAGGTTCCCCAAGGTCTATGGAAACAAAAAACAGCGCACAACGCCAATGGTGAAGTAAGTAATAACAGTGTATATTGAATAAAATAATATATATACTGCGTACATCAAGTATGATTATATATGCATTGAGTGTGTAATCACACTGGTTACCACTCGATGAGGCTGGGGTGGAAGTGGTGTAGTAGCTCCTCTCAGCGGGCACTCTCAGCAGCAGCTGTATACCAAGACTCTGCTAGAATATCCCTCTCATGCTGACGTCATCTCCATAGGGATTAACCCTTCAGTCCAGCTGGGCTCCGTTCCTGATGGTAGCCTCCAAAGGTACCCCTAGGGGTTTGGTAATGTCCAAAAGTGGCTGTTGGGGCTCCCTATTCGAAACCGCCACACATATAGGGAAGTCTGTTTGCTGTAGGCTTCACCCCGGCTGGACACACTACTGCCTCGTTGCGGGACGCCACGTGATGACGTCACTGTGTCCGCGACCCTTCAATCCGTCGGCAAGAGTGTAACAGGAAAAGTGTTCCACACTCTCTATGGTCCCTCTGCTGCCGCCGGATTTCCTGGTGTTTGAGATTTGATTCCGGCAGGAAACACTGAGTGTTTCAGTAGTTCCTGTTCCATGTTAGACACAGAACACCAAAGTCTATGTAAGGGGCTGCCCCAATCAGAGCTCTCTCTCTCTCTCAGTCTTCCAGACTTACAGGTACCCTTAGGCCTGGGTCCAGTGATGCGCTGGCAGGTTCTCCTAGGTGTTTTGCTCGCAATAGCAAAGCACTAGGCATTGAGGTGCCAGGGAAGACTAGCCTAGCTGAGGGCAAGTTCTGAGGAATAATGTTACTTGTTCCAGGCTTATTCCAGTGACGTGGAGGGGACAAGGTAAGCCTTTGCTGAAGCAGGCGCCCTGAACCTAGTTGAGGATAGTTTTCAACCCCAGACCCCCAGTAAGTGTGTATTCTGTCTGTATTTTGTATTTCATTGTTTGTACGCAGGTTTACCCGAATAAATCTAATTTTATTCCACTACCTTGTTTTGCCTAGTGAATTCTCCCAGAAAAATATAAATGTGTCCTGGTCTCCTGTGACATGGACATATGTATTTTTTCAGCCTCATCTACTACTGTAGGTAACTATGTACGGAGAGCTGTACATAGAATGTTTGAATCAAAAGTACCTGCCAAGCAGGGCACAAGGATCTTTGGTCTCAAGAAAGGACCAACTAGATCACTCCATCTTCCAACCGAATGCGTAAAAGTGGGAATCTACAAATGAGTTGTTTCAGAAAAATGACTTCTCCAGTGTTGCTTTCACTCACTTCTATGTGATTTTTTTTTTCTACTTTATTTGTTACTGTGGAGCGCCGTTTTTCCCACACTCACATAAATCTTGTGTCTAGAGTTCTGCATATCAAGCAAAAATTTCCATTTTTAGTAGTGTTCCCGTTCACTTACATACTGGTACCTGGGAAACAAGTTCATGATCACATTTGAATACGTAATATATTCAAATGGTTGACATTAGCAAATTTTGGTTGTGAAATGCGCTAAAAATATGTAAAGAAAAATGCGAACCCCTCTACTCAGGACGTTTACATTTCTGGAGATGATGTTGCAAGGCGATACAGATCTTATCATCTGGTTACATCAGCTCCCGTAATAACACACACTGTAGAAATCTGCCATGCGTTCCAGGTATAGATGGAATGAAACAGGACGTGTGGTAGGTTTTATACTGTCGCTTTTGTATGCTGCAATAAAGATTTTTCACTTTTTCTACATTGAGACCATGATTTTTCATTTTGTTTGATCAAGCAAGCGATCAGGATCAGTTTGTGAGGGGCGTGGAGCCTGTCTCTTTCTGTGCCCGTAATAACACAGCTTGTGCTGCATTTTCTAGTTCAACTGATCAGCCATTACAGCCAATATTTACTAAGCGGCGCTATTCAGGGCAGACTAGGGGCTGGATCCTCAGAAGTCCAAGAAATGTTTTATCGCGACATTACCGCCATTTCGATATGCGTAAATGCATGTCCAAAAAGGTGATTAGCGCTACGATGCCCTCGTGTTAAGGAGAAAAATATTTCATTGATGCACTTTGACGGCCAGACTCATATGCAAATCACATGCTAATGAGCCATTAGCCTAAGATCGCATATCCGCAAAGCTCTGTCCATGTTAACGCATGGAAATAACGCTACGATAATTAGGTCACATCAAATCCTGCCGTGACTCACATCCAGACCATTGTTATGTGATTATTATAGCGTTATTTCTGGGCCTACAAGCAATGTACTGAGTATAGTGCTTAACCCTTTCATAACAAAAGATGTCATGTGTCATACAAAGGTATATACTGTATTAGGGATCATAAAAAATGTCTGAATCCTAAACTATAGTATGGGTTTTAGTGATTAAAGTTAATGTAGGATATGTTTGAGTGACCTAATAAGGTATATAATCTTTACTGTATTAAGTATGGGTGTGCAATAATGTCTATCCATATTATAAAGAACTGGGATACAAAGGAATCTCTGTTAAATTAATTTGGAGTAATGTACAATTCAAATAAATAAATGAAGGAGGGATAATATAAATGATGAAAAAGGTTTAAAAAAAATTAAAAAGTGATCCATATTATAACAATAATTGCATTAGCTCTAGGTAACGTATCGCGTCTTTAATGCATGCGCATTCATTGTAACGCGCGTTAAAGTTTTGCCAATGCTCATATGCATTTTATTGTCTAACCCGTCTAATCCCTGTTAATACCGCCGCTACTTTTACAAACGGCCGCTATTTTTGCATCTCATTAGCTTCGCGGATACCCGTAAAACGGAGGAAAAGTAACAGACGTTATCTATTTAGGTAATGGCCGTTGTTAGCGCAAATTTAACGGACTTCTGAGGATGCACCGCTAGATGGGCCAAGTGGATCCTACATGCCGTCAAACACGATGTTTCTAGTCCATAAGGTGGAATCTTATCTTATAGTCTTCCAGCACTAGACGTGTTTTCTGTAATAGCATCGTTTAATAATGTCCGTAGGCTTTCAACGTGAAGTATGAAGCATATGAACTTCCATTAGCGTAAAAATTATATTTTCAAGTTGCCTAAATTAGCTGTTCTCAACCTTTTGCAACTTGTGTCCCATCAACCATTTTGTCAACGAAACCTGGTCCCACCATAATAAAGACAAAACGCCACTTTTTCTTAGGAGCGTATTTTTAAAGTTGCATCTTATTAAGGACATTACCATCCTCTTTTTCTTCCCCGCTTGCACTCCACCCTCTCTTCTCCCCCTGCCCCTCACACTCCCCCCTTCTCTCTCTACCCCAATTACAGTCTCCCCTCCTATCTTCCCCTCACTCCTCCACCTCTCGCTCACTCTCTATGGAGGTTTGGCAAAATAATTTCCGGGATTTCACGTTCCGGCTCGGGATTTTGCTCTTGCTCGCCCTCTGTGGCTGGATCATCCATCTTTGCTCCTGGCAGCTTCCTTTAAAAGGACAGCCCTGTGTACATGAAGTTGCAGAGCAAAGTTCCAGTTTCTTACTGTGTTCATGCAAAGCGTTTATTTCCATTGTCTGTCATGTTATCAGATCCGGCTCACATACCTTGACGATCCTTGTCTTCAGCCCGCCCCGACCACTGCAAGTATCTCAACTATCCTTGTCTTCAGCCTGCCTCGACCTCTGCATCCACACTTACTTTGCAACTCTGCTGCCAGCACTGACCTTCGGCCTACTACTCACTATCAGGACTCTGTCCCTCAGCTCCGGTCGGTTCTTTCACCTTCCTACCTCAGCCCTGCGGGGCCGCTTCCTGCTTGAGACGAGCATCGTTACACTCTCTTACTCTCTCTTCCACTTTCACTCCAACATCCCCCCCTACCCCCAACAATCTTACCTTGGGGTGAGGAGGCCTCCTCAGTGCTGCGTTGGTCCAGGGATTCCGCAGCTACCTTTTCCGGTTGGACAGAAGAGGCGCTGACAGGAAGAGGTAGATGATAGAAAGCCCATAAACTGTAGGGGTGGAGCGGCATGACTTAAGGCCGAAGGGGCCGTCACCCGTGAGATGAACACCAGGTACTCAAAGCACAATGAACTCTGTCCACTCGCCAACCATGCCACCACCAGGCATTACCACCAACGGGGCTATTTAACACCTTTAAACTAGCCCTGGACTGCCAGACCCACCGAAACCTTCCAAAACTGATCAGAAGGAACAGTAACAGTGATCATCACCCACACAGACGGCTCTACATTAACGCCAATGGACTGCAAGCATGTTTAAGCATCCTTACCTAAAGCTAGGCACCGCACCGGCCGCTAAGCTAACTCGTTGTCAGTTCGGAGATGGGCCCCAGGCACTCAAACACCATGAGCCCTGCCCGCTCAGGCCAACATCAGAAACCCTCCCAGCTTCAGCTGGAACAACCATAGGGGTGGGTGGAGCTAACACAGTCTCCCCCCTCACTGCAAGGGATATCAACGTGGAGATCATAGGGGAAGGAGGTGCAGCAAGAGACCTAATGTCAGGGCTCTTCCCTAACACCTGCAAATCCTTGATCGATGTGCACGCTGCTCCACTGGAGGACTCAGATGGAGCCTTGCTTCCCCTAAATGCAGACTAGTTGCTGCCGCCCACCTCAGTCCCAGGAACAGGCCCCAGTCTGGAGCTGCTAGTAGAGCTCCTGCATGGAAACTGCAAAACACTGTGAAGAGCGTGGTGCCCCCCACTGCCTGCCGTTATCCTCTCCAGCTGGCCCCCATCCACCTCCGGGTTGTCGCTGGTGACCAAGAGTGGAGAGAAGGGGTAGGAGGAAAAGGTGGGGGTGGGCATGGGCCTTGCAGTCATGTCACACTTTTCCCAAGGCTCCATGCTTTCTAGATTTTCAAATCAGATACCCGTCTCACGATACCTTCATCTTTTCCTTTATTCAGTCTATTATAGCCGCGCAACTGCAAAATGAAGACAAAAACACTGCAAAAAAAAAAGTACTGCCCTACAGCATATCTCTTCATATAGTACTGGCTGCCTGCACATGCAGTAACAGGTTGCTATGTACAACACCAGCTGTTTAGGAGAAAATAATTCATCATTAGTTCTTTGTAACAGTCACAGTACACAATATTTAAGTTAGCCGACAAACGGTGTCTCAACTCATTAGACAAATGTATAGCCAGTAAAAACGGATTCCCCCCAAATTACAATTGCTCCCTGTTCTCTAACTTATTAGAATACAACATACGACACTGCTTGTAAAATGAATGTTGTCATCCTCCCCAGCAGATGCTGCTTTGTTATGCACTTTAATTATACTGGACTTTAAGGTACTCTTGAGATAACGCAATGTCAATAAGGCATTGCAAGAATCAGATTGTCATCAAGAATACTCCTCTTCTTGAACCAACAGTGAGAGAAGAAAGACTAAATATATACTGTATATGTTTATTGGTAACATTATTCTATCGTCTTAATTGCCCTGTTTCTACAGCAGGGAAAGAATTGATGTCCCCTATTTAGCATCAAATGCAAAGTGAACACCTGGGCAACTGAATAACTGTACCTGACTCCATCCTTCCTCTCCCCTGCAGGCCGCAGAGTAAGCAGCACTTATCTATCCGAGTTCTGGCAAAGAAACTTTGGCTTCCGTCCAGAGGCTAAAATTCCCCTGCACTTATAAAGTAACAATAACCCAGAGCTGGAAAGCTTTAACCACCGTCTGAATATGTTGGAAAATAGAAGCCGAGAGAAAAAAAAAAAATACCGTGTTGATTTATAAACCGCTGCTCGCGCTGTCAAACATCTTTGCAAAACTATTCAAGCCTAAAATAAAATCAAAAGCCAAGTTACTCTTGTCCATCTATCAAAACCTCTGATTAAAGTTCCTTTACAAAGAATACCATTCCGAATTTTGCAACACAATCACTGCTAGAAACGATACACTTGAAAACACACAGGGGGCCTTTGTTCTAAGCATCACGAGCGACTTTATTGGCGCAAAATTGCTGCAGAGATATCTCATTTTAAATTGCGCTTGTGTGCGACTACGTTCTGTCCTAACCTGAAACTCCTCAACCGGCGCCGTGTGTCAAACATGAGTTGTTGTTTTAATTTTGGCCGCACAGGAATGGATTGCGCTAGGTCTACAGATGTAAATAGTATGTACTGAAAAAAATGTCTGTGCGCCCCAAAAATGGCAGAAAATTCATCAAAATCGTCTGCCAAGTTCAACTTGGCATAACCCCCCAAAAGTCTGTTATTTATGTTAGTGCAGAATTAATTTGCTATGTATCAACACCAAAATATATTTGATGTAGCACAGATGTATGATTATACAGGTTAACAAACGGTATTATTTTCAGAGTATGACTTCTATTATAAATAATATTAGACTAATAATGTGATATTTGCGAACACTCGTAATAAATAAATAAAAATACACATACCCCGGTTTAAGGACACTCACTTTAAGTACACTCGCGAGTAAGGACATATCGCCCAATAGGCAAACGGCAGCTTGCGCATGCGCCTGTCAGCACGAACTGAACAGCAATACCAGCTCCCTACCTGTACCGAAGCTGTGCTCAAGCGGGGAGACTATAGCGCCTGTTACAAATGCGTTATTTACATCAGTTATGCACGTATATGATGATTGCAGTACAGTACATGCATCGATAAGTGGAAAAAGGTAGTGCTTCACTTTAAGTACATTTTCGCTTTACATACATGCTCTGGACCCAATGCGTACGTTAATGCGGGGTATGCCTGTACATGGGGCTTTATGTTCAATTGTATAAATCTGTTCAATACAATACATTATGCATTGTGTGTATGAAGTCTTCATACATACGACACTCGTTTTACGAAGGTTTGTACTACTTTTTAGCAAAAAATGTTGACGCACAAAGGAATTCAAATGTAGGGCAAAGGTTCCATTGGGGGTTACAATTCAAGGCCAAAGCATTGCAGTTCTGGGCCCGAAGAATGGCACCAGATTTAACAAAGAAAAAAATCCCATTGAAAATAAAAGGATTTTTTTCTGCGGTACAACTTTTTGGCCACAGAATTTGTCCACTTTTGCCTTGAAATATAGACCCAATTATTCATCCTATATTTTAAACATACAGTATTGCAATGACATAGTGTAACCAAGGATGATATTAATTAGGATGATACTAATGCAATATACTGGTATACTAATACTAATCCATCTTTATTGCTCAACTATCAGTTCCTTTGGTGGGTTCCAGCAGCTAATGGGTGTCTTTATTCTTACCCCCCTAACCAGACTTTCCAAAAACTTGAATCCGCTTCATTGGCCTCACAATCATTTTAACGTAAAGACCACAAAGCCTCCACCAAGGATTATCACAGCTCCCCCATGTAGTTACTTAACCATTACACCAACTTTAATAACAACTTTATTTCATATAGTGCTTTTCTCCCAATGGGACACAGCGCTTCACAATGACAGTATAGAGCGCGGTACGCAGCTGTCAGGATTTGACCTTGGCCCCGCCCTGTGATGCATTGGCTGATGCCCCTCGTGCGTGCACTGCGCGCGAGCGCCGCAATACTCCTGACGGCACCGGACCTAAGCTCCGCCCCTGCACCGCCTCTCGTGATGCAACGGGGGGCGCTCCTGTCTCCAATGCACGGCAACGCCGCATTTTCATAAGTACACAAGGGGTTCATTCAGTCAATTACTCCTCACCTGCGATGCATTCCGTCCCTGCCAGTGGACAGCCTATGTCTGATTTCTCTTTACCCTGCAGCTGTGGGCTGACATTACCATAGGCTGCCTGCCCATTAAGTACTGAGCCAGTCCTCCCACAAACTGGCTGAGCATAAACTACTGTTTATGTAGTGTGCTTGCTACAAGCTGCTCGCTGCTGTGCTGTGCTGTGCCGTTGCCTTGTTCTCTTCGCTGTGACCCCAGCTTGTGCCCGGACCTCTGTCTTCTCGTACCCCTGGACCTCGGCCCATTACTGGACTCCCGCACTCTCCTCGACCACGGCTATGGATCACGACTACTCTTCTCTCTCCAACCCCTGACTACGGTAAGTACCTCGATCTACACAAACTCTCCTACCCTGACCCAGCTACACGACCCTGACTCTGCAATTCGGACATGGTCTCGTGGTTGAAGGTCGGCGGTTATCTGTATCCTCACCTCAGCCCCGCGGTCTAAGTCCTGTTTGTGGTGAGCACTGTTACATTATGCTCAGCCCAACATACATGGACCCCGCTGAGGTGGGTCGATGACTGTACGAACCCAATGGTACAGTATGTTCAACCATGTGGAGAAATACTTGGCACAAAATGACCCTGCGAATGGAACTGCTCCAACGCTCAGTACAAACCATTAGTGACCAGATCAAAGGTTTCTCTCTCCCCACTGCTCCTCAAGCAGCTGCTGCTCCCGCTCCCATTTCTTTGTCCCTGACTTCGGAGTCACGACTACCTATCCCCAATCGTTATGGAGGTGACCCCATGGGCTGTCGGGGATTTTTTAATCAGTGTTCTATCCACTTTGAACTGCTCCCTTCTCGCTTTCTTTCTCCACGCTTTA
Source organism: Ascaphus truei (assembly GCF_040206685.1). NCBI lineage: Eukaryota > Metazoa > Chordata > Amphibia > Anura > Ascaphidae > Ascaphus > Ascaphus truei. The sequence goes on from NC_134488.1 coordinate 24,855,861, forward strand.
AGGTGGCATACATCGTATCACTATTGACAGACGACGCTCTTGCGTCTGGGAACAGAGACCGGATCTTTCTTGCGACATTATCTGCTTTACCACGGAATTCCGGAAAGTATTTGATACCCCGGGACGCAAGGTAACCACTGCCTCATCTCTCCTAAATATTTCGCAGGGTAACCGTTCTGTGGCCCGCAACGCGGTCGATTATCGCACCATAGCCGCCGAGACTAGCTGGAATGATGAGGCCTTGACCACAACATTCTGGCAAGGGTTGTCCAAAAAACTCAAGGACGAGATGGTTGCTCAAGAGCGCCCCACTGGATTAGAAGATCGTATGGCCCTATGTATACGAATGGACCAACAACTTAAAGAGAGAAGGATTGAGAGACAGAGACTCCAACAAGGTACGCAACCATTCCTTATTCGTCCCACAGGAGCCTTGGATCCTTCTTTTCCGGCCAAAGAAGAACCAATGTAGCTGGGAGGTACTCGCTTATCATCTGGTGAGAAACAGCGCAGACGTCGCACAGGCCTATGCCTTTATTGTGGTAATACCGGAAACTTTGTAACTACCTGCCCACTTAAGGTGGAAAACGCCAAAGCCCAGGGAGATCGGGGAGGATCATGCTGGGAACCTTGTCTTCACCTCCTCCCAAACCCTCAACCAGAATTTTTGTCCCCATCATCCTATTCGGAGATACCTTCATGACCACTACAAGGGCCTTCGTGGATTCCGGGTCAGGACGGAACTTCATCGACCAGGGGTTCGCCGAAAGGTACAAGATACCCCTAATATACAAGGATCGCCCTATAGGGCTGGAAGCTATAGACAGGCGTCCTCTACAGCCTGCCTTTTTATCCTTACAAGTCGACAAGGAGCATTCTGAAAAGATTCATCTGGACGCCATCCATACACCATCATTTAGATGTCATTCTAGGTCTACCTTTTCTCCAATTACACAACCCTCGTATCGATTGGATGGAGTTTCTACCTGTTTACTGGAGTCCCCAGTGTCAAGATAAGTGTTTAATCCCCTTCAAAGGTCAAGTGAGGGTACCTCTACCAGAACAGGGTAAACCGCAACTACCGGAGACCTACAAGATATTTTGGGACGTCTTCGACAAGGTCCAAGCCGAGGAACTTCCACCTCATCGGGCCTATGACTGCCCCATCGATCTTTTACCAGGCGCTATCTCTCAGAGGTTGCTCCTCTCCTATCCGCTGTCTCTTCCCGAGACTAAGGCCATGAAGTATTATATCCAAGAAAACCTTCAGTGGGGTTTCATCTGTAAATCCTCATCACCCGCAGGTGCAGGTTTTTTTTTTCCGTAAACAAAAAAGATGGTTCACTGAGGCCCTGCATCGACTACCGCGGACTCAACAAGATAACGATTAAGAATCGCTACCCACTGCCGCTGGTGTCAGAGCTGTTTGACAGACTACAGGGCGCCACCATCTTTACCAAGTTGGATCTCCGAGGAAGAATTTGCCAAGGAGATGAATGGAAGACACTCGGGATGGACACTACAAGTACATGGTAATGCCCTTCGGACTCTGCAACGCTCCCACAGTGTTTCAGGACTTTGTCAATGAGATCTTACGGGACCTTCTCGATCAGTGTATAATTGTTTACCTGGATGACATCCTGATCTCTTTTAATACAGTAAATGAACATCCGGGGCACATTAAGCAGGTTCTCCAAAGATTACAAGAGAATCATCTCTTTGCCAAATTTGAAAAATGCCAATTTCACCAGACAACGACTTCCTTCTTGGGATACATAATTTCCAATACTGGACTTGCCATGGATCCTGCCAAGGTGAAAGCGGTGGTAGATTGGCCTTGCCCCATGTCTCTCAAAGCTGTACAAAGGTTTCTGGGGTTCGCAAACTATTATCGGAAATTTATTCAGAACTTCTCCTCAGTAGTAGCACCGATTACGGCCTTAACCCAAAAAGGAGCCGCCCCAGCGCTCTTGCCTCCGGAAGCTACTAGTGCATTTGAAAGGCTGAAGAAAGCCTTTGTCTCAGCACCGATTCTGGTGCACTCAGATCCAGGCCTGCCCTTCACGCTCGAGGTGGACGCCTCTGATGTTGGAGCCGGAGCGATGCTGTCCCAGAGGAAGAACCCTCAAGCCAGACTTCATCCTTGCGCCTTTCTTTCAAAGAAATTTCCCCCCCCGCTAAACAGAATTATGACGTGGGAAATCGTGAACTTCTGGCAATTAAAATGGCTTTAGAGGAGTGGAGACACTTACTTAAGGGTACGGAAAGTCCAGTCACCATCCTGACCGACCATAAGAATCTATTATATATTGAGGGAGCGCGTCGCTTGGAGTCACGTCAGACATGTTGGTCTTTATTTTTCTCTCGATTTAACTTTGTCATTTCATACATTCTCAGCTCTAAGAATATAAAGGCAGATGCTCTCTCCCGACAATTCCTGGTTCAGGATAAGACGGAGGATCTCCAGGAGACTATACTTCCCCAGGCCTGTATACTTTCAGCCAACACCTTTCGATGCCTTACGCGACATCACAAAGACTCAAGTTCTTGTCCCAGAGGGTCTCAAGGTTCCAGGGGGACGCTTATTCACGCCACCTACTTTTCACAGGAAGGTAATGGAATGGGGTCGTGCATCTAAAACTGACGGTCATCCAGGTACTAGGAGGACGATTGACATTTTGGAGCGGGCTTTTTGGTGGCCAGGTATGTGGAAGGATATTAAGAACTTAGTCTCGGCATGTGCCACTTGCGCTCAGAACAAGAGGCCCACGCAATAGACCATTGGGCCTTCTGCAACCCCTTCCGATTCCGGAACATCCATGGACTCACCTTTCAATGGACTTCATTGTGGAGCTGCCTAGCTCTAAGGGGATGGATACTATTTTGGTGGTGGTCGACCGCTTCTCCAAACAGGCACACTTTGTCCCGCTCAAAGGCCTACCCAGCGCTCCCAGACTGTCTCAAGTGTTCATCAGGGAGATATTTTGCCTTCATGGAACACCAAGTTATCGTCTCTGATCGAGGATCTCAGTTTATTTCTAAATTCTGGAGGGCCTTCTGACAACAACTAGATATCGCCCTTCACTTTTCCTCTGGATATCATCCGCAAACCAATAGCCAAACGGAACAGACCAATCAATCCCTCAAGCAGTTTATTCGCTGTTTCATTTCGGACGCTCAGGACAATTGGACAGACCTTCTGCCATGGGTGGAATTTTCCCATAAAAATTTAAGAAATGAATCCACTCAACAATCCCCCTTCTTCACCAACTATGGGTTTCATCCTTCTGCGCTTCCGACCACTGTTCTCAGTTCTGGAGTTCCCGCAGCAGAGAACAGGATTCGATACCTCCAGGAGTCCTGGGATAAAATTCAGAAAAACCTTAAAAGCGCCATCTCTGCACAAAAAAATGCAATTGGTTGTAGACGGCGGTGCAACTGTTTTGAAAAAATATGACCAGTACTGCAAAAGGAACTAGGTGCAAAAATTAATTAAAGGCACGTTTAAAGCTGCAGTTCAGTCTTTTTTTTTTTTTAATTTATTTTTTTACTTCAATAGTTTCATGTGTGCAATCTCTAATTACCTAAAGAACTGCATAGCTGCCAGTCAATTCGTTCTCCATGTATTGATAGGCGAAATTTGGTGACATAATTAGTGAAGGGATCTGTTTTTCTTCTGCTTTAGTCTCTCAGTGGAAGCTCATGAATATTCATGAGCACTCCTGCACTGACATGTGCTAGAGGGGGGGCAGGGCTGACAAAGGGGTGTGCCAGGGCTTGTGACAGGACATGAAGGGGCAGTGCCTTAGCAAATGGCTGTTAAAATAGAATACAAGAAAATTGGTCTTTCAAAGTTGTTTTTTTAAAAACAGAAAATGCTAAAAGTATTTTTTCTTACTACAGAACTGATTTATTAAAAAAACACACACATGCAGGATATTGACTGAACTGCAGCTTTAAAAACAGTAAGAGAACACTCTTACGCGTTTCGCGTGGTCACCCACGCTTTATCAAAAAGCGTGGGTGACCACGCGAAACGCGTAAGAGTGTTCTCTTACTGTTTTTAAACGTGCCTTTAATACATTTTTGCACCTAGTTCCTTTTGCAGTACTGGTCATATTTTTTCAAAGCAGTTGCACCGCCGTCTACAACCAATTGCATGCTGATATCCTTTGGTAGGAGCACGCTGACAGCACCAGGATCCATACGGTCAACAGTGAGTAAATTTATCATACAGTTACTTCATTATGTGATCATCCAGCTCCCTAACCACTTTAAAGACTACCACACAAGATATACCTGTTGCAGGCTAGTGGGAGTCCACACATAGTGGTTTTTAAAGGGATTATAGTGTTTGGATATTGGAGTCCTGAGCTTATTAAGCTGTCTTTGTTTGGAGAAATATGACGATTCAAATGTAAAAATAGACATTTTCAATACATGGACATTTCCTGGTCAGCATCGCTAGGGGTATTTCCTCTGTTTTTCCTTGTTCTGCACAAAAAAAGCAAGCAGACCATCATCGTCAGGAGACTGCCACATACACACCAGGGCAAACGGTTTGGCTTTCGACAAAGAACATCCGCCTGCAGGTATCCTCTCCAAAATTCGCACTGAGGTTCATTTGACCTTTTGTCATCACGGAAAAGGTCAATCCAGTCGCCTATCGGTTGAAACTACTGGCTTCTATGAAAATTGCGTCGGTGTTCCACATGTCCCTCCCTGAAACCCTTCTTTCAGGATCCCCACTCTCCTGTCCTGGACTTACCCCCTCAACCTACCCTAGTGGAAGGCCAACAAGAGTTCGAGGTCCAGGCTGTTTCTCTCCAACCACTGACTATGGCCATTAACCTCGATCCACCCAAACTCTCCTACCCTGACCCAGCTACACGACCCTAACTCTGCAATCCGGATCTGGTCTCGTGGTTGTAGGTCGGCGGTTATCTGTATCCCCACCTCAGCCCCGCTGTCTAAATCCTGTTTGTGGTGAGCACCGTTACAGCAGCACATAGGAATGTTACAGACACAGCCCCTGCCCAGATGAGCTTACAATCTATGTTTTTGGTGCCTGAGGCACAGGGAGATAAAGTGACTTGCCCAAGGTCGCAAGGAGTTAACACCGGGAATTTAACTCAGTGTCGTTGTATAGAGAGCACAGAAATGGACTGATCTTCTGTACACCACAAAATCAATCAAAAGTGAGTAAAAAAATCATCCGGCAAGTTCAAATTGGTGTAAACCCTAAAAAAGTTGTTAATAGTATTAGAGTTACGTTGCTATCGAATTACGCTGCTATTGATCAGCCAGCAATGTAATTGACGCAGTTTAATTATATAGGTTCGCATTGTTTCCTTTTATGGTACAACTATTATAAATACTATTACACTATTGATATTAACCAGTTATAAATACAAAAATACACATAACTCTGTTTTAATGCTAATCGTATCAATCAGGTATTCAACATGTGTCAAACTATGCCTCAGATATCTGTCATCTTCATATACGAGACGCACATTTTTGAAGGTTTGTATTACTTCTAGCCCTGAAATTTTGATGCACAATTTTTTTTTAAACAAATATTAGGCGACCTAAAGCTGCAGTTCAAGCTGTCATAAAAAAAAAACATTCAATATGTGCATCAATAAAATCTACACACTGAAAAGTGATTAGCTAAGTTGCTGATCGATCCGTTCTCCTGTAATCGATCGCTGAAGTTCGGCTGGGGGTTCACTGAATGCATCTTGGGTAATCTTCTGCTGCACTGACAGCCAAAGTTCTGTGAGGAAGATCATGTGACCAGACAGGCACTAGATTCAATTCGTTCACTGCTAGAGAGGGCAGGGCTCAAAAAAGGTGATGCTGTTTCAGAAGAGGAAGGAGATGTGACTTTGTAAATGGTTGCTATAGAAACAAAAATGTGCGTTACATTAGAATATATTAAAAATGTCTTTCAAATTGTTTTTTTTTAATGCTACAAGTATTTTCTTATAGTACAGAACTGATTTATTAAAGAAAACACACGTAGGATATTGCTTGAACTGCAGCTTTTATATGTTTGTGGCAGACTGCGGAATGATAAAGTGAAATAAAACCATATTGGAGCACATCCCTTTTAATTCACCACTTTTACATGTAATGTTATTAATGACTTCCAGGTTAACCGTATGACGTAACCCCTGAAAGGCGGCCATCCAACCGACTTGTCAATGTATTTGGCATCCTTAGAAAATATTAGATCCCCCTTACAGTAAATGTTTTACCTAATTGCATCTTATGAAGGATGAAAGTTTTGCATTTCTCCAGGAACATTAGATTCTGTTTATCTGTTTGACTAATTAATGGCTTCATAGTAACTTTACCTACTGTACAAAAAAACTATTTACCTGTGGCTTTGAGTAATGAAAGTCTCGTCGCTTAAAGACATTGAATGAACATTGATCCGTCACCCCCTCCTCCAAAGTATTTGTTTGCCATGGAAATGTTAAAAGTTTAAGAAACGATTTAAATATATTTATACTTGTCTGGATTTTATTAAAGGTGTCAATCAGCTGTATTTGATCTTTTAAACATGCCCCTGCTCTTAGTTCACTTTCATCCTAGAAGGGACGGCCTTCGTCATTTAGCAGCTTTGTAATGTACTTTTTGTGCAACAAATCTTAATTTTTTTATTTATAAAAATGTGTTACCAGGAAGTAATACATTGAGAGATACCTCTCGTTTTCACGAATGTCCTGGGCACAGAGTTATAAAAAAAATAAATGGTTAAACTAAAAGAACAGGGTTATACAGTCAGTTCACAGACATTTCATGCACAGATAGATTTGGAAAATTGGGTACAAGGGATAAAGGGCTTATGAGTTTCAGATTGAAATAGAGCAGCTTTAACATCACCGAACAGCAGCAAACGGCTCAGACCCTTTGGCTGCGTCAAAGGCTGTCCGCCATTCGGGCAACGCACATGTACACAGGGGTGGTTGAGATTGAATCTGCTGCAGCTGTGAACAAAAAGATCTGTGTCCTCTTGGCTCATTAACCTTTCAGTGGTGGGGGTTGACGTTCCGCAAAGCAATATTATAGTATTACAATGATTATATCTGTTTTAATACAAACATTTTTGGAAGAGCGAGCACCTAATCTGCATAATTGTCCATGTTTACTTACCCATGAGTTGTATTTGAGGTAGCTGGACCAAAAATAGAATTTTTGATGGAAAAAAATGTTGGCACAACAGTCTCCGTTCTTAAGGCACAATGTAAGTGTATAATCTTACAATTTGTACAAAAAAAGGGGGAGAACCGGCGCCTCTAAAATATAAAATCTGACCAAATATAAAGTCCAACAAGAATGAAGAGGAGTCCTGGGAGGAATCTTCAACGAAGTCTCAATCGGGACAGACAAACATATAAGACAAAGGTAAAAAAAAGACAAAAGAAAAAAGACCATAGTGTAACTTACAAAACAAACAAAAAGCACTGAAAAGATTGATAAGTTACACTATGATCTTTTTTCTTTTGTCTTTTTTTACCTTTGTCTTATATGTTTGTCTGTCCCGATTGAGACTTCGTTGAAATTCCTCCCAGGACTCCTCTTCATTCTTGTTGGACTTTATATTTGGTCAGATTTTATATTTTAGAGGCGCCGGTTCTCCCCCTTTTTTTGTATTATTTGCACTGGTTTGTGTTAACCTTTTACCTAGGCAGCCCTCACGTTAAATGTAAAGCATATTGTATATGATACTGTCACTTATTTTGTGTCATTTTTCACAGTCACCGCATCAGCGCTTATTACACTGCTCTTTCCCTTTATCTTACAATTTGTGTTACTGTATCAAGGTTCTTTGCATCTCTTTTTGTTGTGTGTCACCTTGTGATTTAGAGAGTGTAAGTGGCACAGGAAGGCTGCACAGCTGGGGCAAAAGCAGTGCACATAACCGCACTGTTCATATCAACAGAAGGAAATCCATTATAAGCAAAGAGACCTTTTCCCTTAAATATATACTGTACAGTATGGTGCAAGTCTTTTGCCCCAGTTTATCAGCCAAAGACTTTTGTAAATAGACCTCTATATATTTAGGCTAAATTGGTGCAATGCTGGGGTTAAACAGCCTGCACTATATCGCCTTTCTTGTTTTATACACATTGCTGACTTGTTTGCCCCAGAATTGCATTGATACATACAGTAAGACCATGTGTCTCTGTCCTTATTTTACCAGGCCATCAACCTCCATGGCTAACTGTCTGTGTCAACTGTACAATACTTTATTCACACGCTTCTTATATAAAATGCAGCTGAAAGAAGAATATATTTAAAAAAAAGACACAAAATGCAATGCCTTCAAACACTTTTTTGTCTAGTTATGCAGACCTCATGTTGCAGTCATCTAAAATAAAGCCACGTTCTGGCAAATTATTAAGGGTACAAAGCCCTGAATGCAAATCTTCAGGGTATGCAGCCCATAGCCGTGTTAGGAGATGGAAGTACAGTACAAATGTTCAAATGCTCCATTTCCCATAAAAATGCAGGTTATTACATACTATAAAACAGTGGGGTGATAGAAACCACGGAGTTCATTTAATAACGGTGATGTTGGATGGGCGCTACGGTCCTTTTTTAATATGCCGTGTTGAATGGAACTGATCTCTTCTCCAACGGCTTCACAGCATATTGAATAAGAGCCTAAATAATAAATTTTGCTTGCAACTGTAGCAAGGTGAGTGCTATGAATTCTGGGGTGTTATCTATCCCTGATTAGTGGTGATTGAAAGCCACCTACCGGGCAGTAAAACAGGTTGCACCCCTGAATTCTTACCTTGCACCATCCAGTTCCATCCCATTCCTAGGAACAATATGATATTGTTATGTGTACATTGGCTAATTCCATGTCCGTACATAATAAAATGAAGCCCAGATAGTGCATAGAGGAGTACAAGAGGAGTCTGGATGTCCGTTGATGATGAGTGTTGAAGGACTATTTATTAACATACAGCCATTGTATGCAGTACTTTATAAGATACAAACAATACAGGGGCAACGGGCACTGCCCTGAAGAGCTTACAATCTAAGATACAGTCACAATATCAAGGTCCCGGGGAGTTAGTATTAATCCTTGTTTACAGTCCTGTGACATAATTAGTCAGTAGTCCTCTCCTTGTGTTCCACATTCACCAGCACATTGACTCAAGTGAACCTTGTTCCAAAAGCTCTTTCTCCTCCATATACAGGTAAGAAGACTGTCCACTCATATTTAGTTGGCATGGATAAAGCGTCAGTCCAGTCCGTCCCAATAAGAGCACATATTGAGCTCTTCGTGGAGTTCTACATCCTTATCCCTTCTCAGAATGCAGACAAAACAATACAAAGAAAAACAAGAAGCAGTTCTCCAATTCATGACTATTTTCTTTTGAGAGTCCGCCATGTAAATATTAACACTTTCGCTGCCACCGGAGGCCCGCCATGCATTGCAGAGTAATGGTGCTGGAGTGCGTGGCTGGCCCCCCTGTTGGCAGCACAGGGCTTAGAAGCAGCGGGTGCAGCAGCAGCAGGAAGGGACCTACATCAGTTCTGCCTGGCACTGCATTTGCCAAACAGTAAAACAGAAGCCGCTCCCAGAGGGATAATGTGAAAGCTTCTTTCATTGCAGGTGTGACTGTGAATGTGTACGTCCGCAGGTTGGTGTTTTGGAGGAAAGAATGCTCTTTAACTTTCCTGGAGTTTCGGTTATAGTCCCATCAAAATGCCCATAAAATCAGACCCGTTTTGGACAGTGACTGGAGCTCCTGCGCTGTTGTCCACAAATATAGATGTGTACTGTCCAGACTGTAAACAGAAAAGTATATTGGGATTACGCATATATTTGTCTGTGTGTGTGTGTATATGTGTGTATATATATATATATGTGGTCTTGAGACAAAAGGTGGCACTGTGTGCTCATTTGCATGTCAATTCCCAGAATCCCTTGCTGCAGTGGAAGTATTGTATGCTGGGGATAATGGTGAAGGGCAGGGGTGCAGACCTGTCGAAGACATGTGAATGTGCTCACAAGTAATATTTTTATATGCTATAACACATACATAAACACACACACACACAGAACAAAATAGGTGCACAAAATAACAATATAAAACACAAAAAAGAACAAATGACCAAAATGTGCTGGCACGGTGTCATAGGTCTCACACAAAGAATGGCTGAACATAAAACAAACAATGGACATTGGGCGCAACAAAATGGCCAATCAGTGGAATGAGTGATATGGATACACAATGTCTTGAATGTCCTGACAGTGTGTGAAAGTAAAGTCCCAACTGTGACTGATTCTGTGAGCAATAGAAAAAAAACAAAAATAGTGAAGTACTGTTTCCATACAATTTATGAGTACAAGACAAGGGACTACTCACAATGTATCTGGTAAAATATGCATTGCGGGTGTCTGCCACCACACGGGCAATCAGGATATAAAAGCCGGTGTCTCCCTCTGCTAGCTGGTAAGTCTGTGTGATCCGCTCAACTCCCGTTGTCAGATCACGCGATGTTAGCGGAGTCCCGTCCAAATGGCGTCAGAGGAAAGCAGGAAAGTTCATCGGACACTCCAACGAGTAGAGCTAGCCGAATCCCGCAAGAATAGTCCTCTTGGGATATCGCAATACACTCAGGCAGGAGGAGGGGGGTGATGCACTGCATTACCTTGGTATGGAACTATAACAGCCCTACGCGTTTCTTTACGGTCAGGGGAACTTCATCAGGGGGGAGTCATGATGACGTTCCCCTGACCGGAACGAAACGTGTAGCCCCTTGTCTTGTACTCATAAATTGTATCACAACAGTACTTCACTATTTTTGGCTTTTTTTTTTCTATTGCTCACAGAATCAGTCACAGTTGGGACTTTACTTTCACACACTGTCAGGACATTCAAGACAGTTTGTATCCATATCACTCATTCCACTGATTGGCCATTTTCTTGCGCCTCATGTCCATTATTTGAGATATATATGTACACACACAGACACACACACACAAACCTACATACATACATACATACAGTATATATTTATACACATACTCACACCCACACATGTATGGTATATACAAGGATGTCTTCTGTCTTCCCCTTTTGTATCAAAAGCCTACTCCCACCTAAAACCCTCTCTCACTGACTGCCCCACACCTCTGGAATGCCCTTCCCCTCAATATCCGACTGGCACCCTCTGTATCCACCTTTAAGAGCCATCTTAAAACACACCTCTTTAACAAAGCATATGAGTAGCTCCGTGGCTGACACTATACATTTCATACATCGACCGTAAACCCCTTGCAGATGAACTTACCTCTGTCCTTTTTCCTAATGTTACTTTATGTCCCAAGTGCTTATTCACATTAGGTGTTATGTTATTATGTATCATGTATTACTGCTGTGAAGCGCTATATAAATAAAGATATAGATACATACATACGCATATGTGCAAATAGATATATATGTACTGTATACACATACTGTAAGAGATGTGTGCAGAGGTACGCAATAAAGACCGTTTTTAAGGTGAAATTAAAATAAGGCTTTATTGCCTGTTCCTTTATATAGCACAGCAAACACAAATATACAAAAACAACAAACACCTGTCCCTTGTAAGGGCTAACTTACTTCCCCAGTCCCTTTCTGCAGGGCTGGAGGGATAATCCAATTATCAGCCTATTCCCCATAGTCTCAAGAGATACCTTAAAGCAGGTGGCCCTTCATGTCAGTCTCTGGTAGGTTTCCGAGTCCCATGTGTCCATGAATATAGGTGTCTGAGTGTCTTGATCTCAGAACAGCATTTCTGCTCAAGACCTCTTCCCTCTTGTCAGCACCCTTGTGTACTGAGGAAAAACTCAACCTGTGTCTCACATGACACTATTTCACAGAGCTCTGATTAGGCAGCTGGAGTCTAGTTTGATTGCCTGGCTGCACTTAACCAGCTCTTTGCTGGATTTAGAGGCATTTTCTTCAACAGGGATAAGTGCCTGTTACATACCTCTCCTGGTTGTGGGAAGCTTGGGCTTCCACTCTCATTCGAGACATCTCTGTGACTCGAATGAGAGTGGATGGAGAAGAGAACCCTCAGTCCCGCTGGGATTGGAGAACTTTCTCCAGTTTATGAGTGTCTCCTCCAGAAGGTGCTTGAGATCAGCACTCCTCAGTCACTCGAGGAGGACTTTTTCCAAGTACTGTCTTTCCACTGACCGCGTGGTCATGAGATTTCCCTTGCTTCTGGTGATCCTTTCTTTGTAGGCAGACTGTATGGCAAAAGTCACAAAGCATTTATGCAAATAGCTTTCTCTCGCCATCTTTTCCATGGACTCCAATTTAGCACTAAATGTCCATTCCTTGTAACCCTTGCTCAGGATTTGCAAACTCTCTGTCAGCTTACTTTTGAATTCTGTCTGAGGTCCAGAATCTATTTCTACTATCCTAGACTCATGTCATTTCATGGTATCACTTAAAGAGTATTCAAGAATAGCTATTTGAGTTTTCAGCTCTTGAAGCTTTCCTTCTGCATTTCTTTTTCCACTCAATACAGGTGTCAGTTCAGCTTCTTTGGAATTGAGTTGGAATTCCACATCTCACAGTTGACTCAGAGCAAGGCTTAAATCTGTTTCCTTTTCTCTATTTCTGATCTGTAGCTGCTAGTGCTCCTCCTGGACGTTGTCCAGCTCAAGCTGCAGCCGGGCCCTCTCATTGTCTATGGGGTCCAGCAATTCGTGGGAATCAGCCATTTTGGCCTCATAGCACAGTGTCAGGTTGGCCCCTTGACGAATGGACACTTCTTCACTCTCTTCCTTTTTGGCGAGCTGTATCTTGAGCTCAGCAATCTGCGTCTGCAGAGCTGCAAGTTGCTGGGATGTGTGTTTAGCTGCCAGCTTAAGCGCTTCCACTTCTAGGCTTTGCTGCAAGTTCAATTCATTAGCGAGAGATCCCTGTTTCTTGAGTGCATCCTGCAATTCTCCTCTCAGGGTCTTTATCTCTTCCCTGTGCTTTCTCTGAGCTTACTTCCATGTATCCTTCATTATATTGTGGAGCACAGTGAATTTCGTCGCTTGGGCCGCAGCTGCTTGCCTCCGTTTCTGGACCTTATTGTGCTCCCTGTTGTACAGAGTCACCTGGCCTCTAAGCGTGGCCTCTAGTGATGCTCTGGTGATGCTCAGGGTAGCCTTCAGTTTCTCATGCTGCTCTGCAGGGACACACTGGGTAATCAGACATTCCTGCAGCTCTTGTATTTCTTTAGCAGCCAGCAGATTTTCTTCCTGCAGAGATTGCTGCTTCTCCATGGCATTCTTGGGGTGCATACGCAGACCTTGCGGGTGGTTCTGCAAAAGGCGCTCTGCTTGTGCGTGTTGCTCCAATGCTGCAAACTTTTCATATTCCAATGGTTTCTTGAAAAATTTTGTAGCTCGTGCAGCTTTTCCTTCTTTTCATTGACGTGGTCTGTCAAATCAGAATTTTATTCATTCAGCCTTAAATTTTCTCTTTTTGCAGTTTCTGTAATATTCAAGGCCTCCTTGTAGTCCTGCTTCCATTTACGCACTTCTGATTTGATTTAGGTCTAGGCCACCGAGTAAATTGCGAACACAGTCTTCTGTAGCTCAGCGTTATCGTCCCTCTCCAGTTTAAATTGTTCCTGGAGCAGATCACAGTCATGCCTGGCATTTTTCAGTTCATCTTCAGGGCTCGTCAAGAAATCGTCACTCATTGGTTCCGGCTCCGCTTCCCTGGTATGGTTGGTTGAGGGTTTCTCACTATTAGCACCAGACAGACACTTCTTTGGGATACATGACTTTTGCCTTGGGCCTTCTAGATATTCTGTCATCCGCGGGACGAAATCTCAATTTTCTCTATGCTGCAGGGCATCTCGGGCCCCCTTTTTCTCAGCGGGATCTGCAGACGTGTTTGTTCCTTCCACGGTAAGTGAAGAACCTCTTTTCTTTTTCCTTTTTCGGCTCTTTGTTTGGGACAACTCCTTGTAGTCCTGCTTCCATTTACGCACTTCTGATTTGATTTAGGTCTAGGCCACCGAGTAAATTGCGAACACAGTCTTCTGTAGCTCAGCGTTATCGTCCCTCTCCAGTTTAAATTGTTCCTGGAGCAGATCACAGTCATGCCTGGCATTTTTCAGTTCATCTTCAGGGCTCGTCAAGAAATCGTCACTCATTGGTTCCGGCTCCGCTTCCCTGGTATGGTTGGTTGAGGGTTTCTCACTATTAGCACCAGACAGACACTTCTTTGGGATACATGACTTTTGCCTTGGGCCTTCTAGATATTCTGTCATCCGCGGGACGAAATCTCAATTTTCTCTATGCTGCAGGGCATCTCGGGCCCCCTTTTTCTCAGCGGGATCTGCAGACGTGTTTGTTCCTTCCACTGTAAGTGAAGAACCTCTTTTCTTTTTCCTTTTTCGGCTCTTTGTTTGGGACAACTCCATCCCATTAGGGATACTGGGGTTTCCTTCTTTATTTGAACTTTCAGCAGTTTCACTGTATCCGCCAGGCTTTTCTTGCAGTTGCGTTAGCTGGTGTAGATATTCAGTGATCTGCTGCTCCCGCTCTTGCTTCTGCCGACCAAATTCGTGATCATAGAGAGCAGTCTTTTCGGTACGTATCAAGTACCGTTGGGTAGGGTACATTACAGGAACGCCACATCTTGTCCTCCATTTTGGAGCTATCCGGTGTATTTTTCTTCCTGACCTAGGGAGGCGCTATTGCAGCTGTTTTCTCTGTATTCGCTAGAACCCCAAATTGTGGTAGTCCTACAGGTGGGCAGACTTTTTTTGTAGAGTTCATAGCTCTCACAGGCGTCTCTGTAGACTTTTTCTTCTTCTTTACTTTGGTATGTTTTACAACATCAGCAGTACTGTGCACACATTCTTTCTCATCAGTGATACTAGATGTGCACTTGCTAAGTAAAAACTTCTGTACCTTCCTTGGGTCCACAGCGCACTGCTTGCTGCTGCAGTTCCTTGGCTCGTTGAAAAAAAATATTCCTCTGGCTGCTGCCCTATTTCTGGGGCCACGTAGGGGCCATCTTCCATCTGAATAAGGCCTGAAGGGACACTGCTCCGTGTTGCTGGGCTCTTTACACCTGGAACCCATTTTCTTCCCCATTCTTACAGAGTCTGTATTTGACTTCAGCTGGGCGGCCATTTTGAATTCCCAGTTTTCTTTTCACATGTGGTGGGGTAGACTCTGGTCACAGCGTCAGTACCTTGTGTGGGTCACCGTCTGTCGCAGTCCTCCCAGTCAAACGGTGGCATTGTGGCTTTCTCCAGTGCAGTGTAGTTTTCCTGCCTGGATGTGTAGCCCTTTAATTCTGGTCACTGCTGCACGTGTTTTGTTGCTCAGACTGTTGCAGGAACTTATGCAAGCAAAAGCAGAACATTTTTTCACAGGCAGTCCCCGGGGCCCCTTTGAACTTCAAGGGCCACCTCTCATCCCACTTCTGACACCATATGTAAGAGATGTGTGCAGAGGTACACAATGGAGACCGTTTTTAAGGTGAAATTTAAATAAGGCTTTATTGCCTGTTCCTTTAAATAGCACAGCAAACACAAATATACAAAAACAACAAACACCTGTCCCTTGTAAGGGCTAACATACTTCCCCAGTCCCTTTCTGCAGGGCTGGAGGGATAGTCCCATTACCAGCCTATTCCCCAAAGTCTCAAGATATACCTTAAAGCAGGTGGCCCTTCATGTCCGTCTCTGGTATGCTCCTGGGTCCCCTGTGTCCAGGAATATAGGTGTCTGAGTGTCTTGATCTCAGCACAGCCTTTCTGCTCAAGACCTCTTTCCTCTTGTCAGCACCCTTGTGTACTGAGGAAAAACTCTTCCTGTGTCTCACATGACACTATTTCACAGAGCTCTGATTAGGCAGCTGGAGTCTGGTTTGATTGCCTTGCCGCACTTAACCAGTTCTCTGCTGGATTTAGAGGCATTTTCTTCCACAGGGATAAGTCCCTGTTACACATACATATCCTGGCATTTTTCTTTTTTTTGTGATCAGACTTGTTGATTTTGTGCCTCAATATAGTAAAAAAAAAAAAAAAGGATTGTTTTATAAAATCGCACATTGGGCACAGCTCCATACTGAGTGTTGACTGAACACGCCTGAGATATTGTATTTGCATACGGCCTTGCGGTTGATTGCTTTTATAAACTGTTACTACAATAACATTTCCCAATGTTGTGTTCATGGAGCTGAGGCAAAGTAACGAAATCAAACGCCTCCGGACTATTTTAAAGCTGCTCCTCCGCTACAAAAACAAATGTCACCGGAGAAACATTATGGCTCGCAAGATGATGTCTATCCAGCCCAAAACCCCGACAGTCATTTCTTGCCGTCTCATAATGTTCCAGAGAACTAAGTAAAGAAAGAACGGACTCAAGGGATTTTCTGATTCCAATGGTGACACTGTGTGCTCATTTGCATGTCATTACCCAGAATCCCCGGCTGCAGTGAAAGCACTATTTGCTAAGAGATAATGGGGAAAGACAGGGTTGCAGACCTGTCAGAGACGTGAATGTGCTCACAAGGGATCCTTTTATTTGAGATATATACACATACACATACACTATATATGTATGTATGTCTTTATTTATTTAGCACTATTTATGTACACAGCACTTCACAGCGGTAATACACGTGACATAATAATTATTACAACACATAATAATATAAATAACACATAATGGGAATAAGCGCTTCCGACATAAAATTAACATTAGGAAAAGGAGTCCCTGTCCTGGAAAAACTTACAATCAAAGTCAACGACTGAGCCACTGATTGAGCCAACTGTGCTTAAGCAGGATATCCTTAACACCTGACCAGTTGGTGGCCCTCGAGGACTGGAGTTGGGTTGGAGTTGGACTGGAATATACTGCACGGAATATTATTGACAGATAATGGCAAATCCCAACAATGTTGTGGATGACAAAAATGGCAAGAGTGCTATAGAAAAAGTAAACCAAGCAGCCCAGTGTAATGTGTTAAGCAAATGCATGTGGGAACTGGACGGATGGCGCTGTGATTGACTGTGATGTGTTATTGCATGATGAAGGACCATCTTCTTTCTATACCTAGTGTGACCCGTAACAACTAACAGACTGCTAATGAAAAAAGCTCTATCTGGATTTATTAATGTAAGAATACTTTACATATACACAGCGATCTTGTGATTTTCTCATCTACGTTCTCCCTCCTGCTCCTTACCTGCAGCTGTAACAATCCCTGGACGTGGACAGTGAATATTTTACTGTTACTTTCCAAGCCAGCAATGACTTCCAGCGACCTACGAGAAAAATACAAGAGCACGGACAAGATCAGCCAGCCCCTGTGTGATGATAATGAGACGGCATAATCCGTTTAACGTGACGTGGGGAAATCCAGGATAATGAAACCTTTGGCTTTCTTCTTAAATAGTGCGGCGCATTGAAATCACTGTTTATATAAAACGTCCACCAGTGTCGGAGGAGAATTACACAATGGGTTAAGTCCGGAACGCAGTCTATAAAATATAACCGGAAGATATTCCACATTTTTGTCATGCCCTTGTTATTTTACTTATGAAACCCTTTCTTTTCCCGGATTTTTTACATTTATTTTTTAATAACCACTTTGATAGAAAAAGACAGATCCAAAAATAAATGAAAAGTCTAATAATGCATACAGAGCCCTATATAATATTCAGGGCTACGCCATAAGGAATGTTGCAGCTTGCATTGGTAAAGATGTCTCTTTTCATCCCATTGAAGTGAATGGGCTGTAAGGGCCCTTCCTGCCTGGAAGGTTTCTTACGGAGTAAATATGGCTATTTAAGGCCCATTCGCTTGAAAAGCCCAGAAGGGGTCTCACAGAGAAGCACTTCTTAGGATATAATGGCCCACAATGTTTCCCAATTAAATCAATTTACACTGGAAAACCACAAAGCGCCTTTCTCATACATATAGCAAGGGGACATAGGACACCCAACAATGGACATCCCAAGAAATAATAATTGGGGACTATAAATATTGTAGGACCAAAGCAACCCATACAAAGCCGTGCTTACTCTCTCACTCCAAGTTTGTGTTTAAACACCTTTTTAAGGCTCTGTGTGGACCCCCATACCAAATGTAGATATTTGTGGTTGCCAGGTAACAATCACATTCTGTTGTGTTTCCCTGACTTGGGTTGGTTAATTTTTCCATCACAACAACATTCCAAATTCTGTTTATTATGTGGGAGATGGGAGCGGGTTATGTCTGTTTCCAAGCAGCTGCCGGGCCCGATTTGCCGTAGAGCGGAGAAAGTTTATGACATGGTTTCCAGATATGGATCTCTTTAGCACCGGCGATGACTAGAAGTCGAGGGGGATATTAATAATTTGTGACATGTAAAGTGCTTTAGTATGCCTACTCACAATGTTTAGATATAGGACTATAAGGAGGTGTGTACTGTGGAGAAGATCTGATTACCATCTCTTGGTTTAGCTATGAAAGGCAGACACCCAATGTCATAGAGAGAAAAAGAAGCCCAAGTGACTTCCCAACAATATAAAAAATGAAGGTAATATCACTGAAGTTATTGAAAATGCAATATACAACCCCTGGATAGAACGCAGCTCCACATAAAAGACGTTCCAATGGGTCTTTAACAGTGTCTCCAGAATAAATTAGGGCTCGGATAATTTCAGGGCATGAAACAAAAAAGAGGAAATAGTGCAATATGTTACAACATTCAAAAAATGGCTAAAGACCAATCTGCAATACACTCCCAAGTGTAGGTAGTAACTGCGCCTTTCCAAGGGTGAAGATCATCCCTTGTATATAGTAGGTGGTTCCGGTAGATATGTTCTCTAAGAGTAATTTAAAAAATGCAAAACGGCTTTACTCAAAATATAAAATTCACGTAAAGAAACTCACAGACATGTGTGAGTAATAAGCATATTGGACACAGCAGGAGAATCCTGAGCCTCCGGTTACTGATGATAGGATGTTGGTATTTCTATTATCGTGTCCTTTGCGTCCCCCCAACTGAGACCTGCTATAACTTCCTGGTCCGGGATGCGCTGGCCTCCACGGGACTGGTAGTATGGTCACTGGTTTCTCAGGCTGTGTCACGGTTCGAAGGAAAATCCACGGGGAGAGTCAGAAGTAGTGCCTGGGTTCTAGGTGGAAGCTGGAATCAGGGAACAGGTGTTCTGGCGAGTGGAGGAGAAGGCAGGAGACAACTCGAAAGCTAAGTAAATGAAGGTGGGATCTAGGTGGAAGCTGGAATCAGGAATCTGAATCCGTGGTCTTATGATAAGCCGAGAGTTCAGCGAGGAGCAGGCAGAAGGGGTAGCCAGGCGATCCAAGGTCGGGGCGGGCAGCAAACAGAAGAGTAGTCAATCAAGACAAGGTCAGAGCAGGGAGAGAGCAGCAAAGTAAGAGAACAAGCTGGAATCTGTAACCAGGTATTCGATGATAGCAGAAGCACAGTCAGGGAGACAGCAGCATGGGAGCGACACAACCGGCTTCCTCAGTAGCAAAAATGTTGTGAAGCCCAGAGAGCAGGAAAAGGTGCCTTCTTATTATAGGCCCAGGAAGTCAGGTGTTGTAGCAAACATAGTTGTCTAGCAAGGGCCTGCATAAACTAACACAGTCCTAGCATGTGAGTCCTTACAGTCTCTCCACGAACCTGGCTCACTCTGGTGACCAGAGACTGAGCACTGGCAGCCATACTACCAGTCCCATGGAGGCCAGCGCATGTCAACCAGGAAGTTGTAGCAGGTCTGAGTTGGGGCAACGTGCAGGGCGCCAAGACACAAATGCCGACATCCTATCATTAATAACCAGACAACCAGAATTCTCCCGCTGTGTCAAATATGCTTATTACTCACATATGTTTGTGAGGTTTTTTACGTGAGTTTTATATTTTATACTTTGAGTAAAGCCGTTTTGCACTATGCTTACCTCTCTTTTGATTTTTTAAAGTATTCTTGGAGGACATATGTACCGGAACCACCCACTATATACAAGGGATGATCTTCACCCATGGAAAGGCGCGATTACTACCTACACACGTGAGTCTATTGCAGATTGGTCTTTAGCCATTTTTTAAATGTTGTAACATATTCCACTATTTCCTGTTTTTTGTTTTATGCCCTGAGATTAACCGCACCCTAATTCTGTCTGCTATACCCACTCTCGTTATGCCTATACATGACTTTACAGCTATTCTCTCTGA
Source organism: Ascaphus truei (assembly GCF_040206685.1). Lineage (NCBI taxonomy): Eukaryota > Metazoa > Chordata > Amphibia > Anura > Ascaphidae > Ascaphus > Ascaphus truei. Next base: position 24,876,097 of record NC_134488.1, read on the forward strand.
GCCCAGGTCTTCCTTCCAATTAGTCATGTAACTACATTTGTTTTTCCTAGGTGCGTTTACTAAAATTTTTTAAAAGCCGTGACATTGGCTTCTTAAGCGTGGATACAGACGAGCACACTTACAAGCATAAAAGTTAGATGTCTACGGCCTTGTTATTTTACACACGTCAAGTGTCATAATTGGACATAAAGCTTCTCCTTTGAGTGCACATTATCTATTTTTCTCATCATCCTGCATGATTTATATCCTTCCTGAGGATTACAGATCGAGAAGGAATGGCTCCCCTTAACTTAACCACTCTTCAACATAATTTTCCGAATACCAGTCAGAAAAGCGCGGTCGAGATAATGGGCGGCCTATGGGCAAATAGTCATTATTTTACTAACAAACACCAAATCCCAGATATCCTTTGTTAAAAAAAAAAAGTAATAATTCCAGCAAACTCTGCGGTAATCCAACATTTGCATAATTCCCAAGGCTGTTGTACTGTACGACTGCCACTCTCGCTGCAGTGGAAGAACTAATTGCTGTTTGCGATTACAATACTATCATTGGAATGGGTGGAACTCTGGAATATATACATGCAGCAGCACACATGAAATTCTACAGGCGTATTAAATATCTGTCCCATAGAGCTCTAGTAAAAATCACATTTTTGGTGTATATGACACAAGAGGATGACGTGCCTTGAACAATCACCCAAGGAGCTGGCACAGGGATTTAAATCCGGTAGTTACAGTGCCTATTATGTTTTTATGCTTCATTAGCTGGTTGCATACTGCCTCAATCAACACCGGAATATCTAACGAAGATGTTTGTATGCTTATGACAATACGTTTTTTTTTTCTCCACTGTTAGGATTTCTGGATCTTTGAATAATATGAAGTTTAATGGAGAGGCAGGGAAAGGTTGTAAATGCAGCAGAGATGATGAAGGGGAATGGGGTCGCTGGTAGGGCACTCTGTATAGAAATTGGGTACAGTAGCAGAGGGAAATGGATAACACCAAGCAATACAAACTCATAGATATAGCAAACAAAGATTGGGAAGTTGCATTAGCCAAGCACTGGGTAGCATTCGCAATGCACTGTGAATGGCTTGATGTATGCTGTAGGGCTGGATTGAAGTGTCAGAGGTAACAGGACACTGTAGTATTCGTCCACAATAAAGTGATGCTGCAGTTCAGAGTTAAGGTATAGCAACAGTGTGATTAGAAGGCATGGGTGCTGTGTGTCTTATCTAAGATGAAATAATAGTTCAGTATGGTTAAAATGTATTGAATGCTGAAGATCTCGATTACACGCATATGCACCACGATTAGATCACATTACGTGTCGCGCTTAACTTTCTGTTTTAGCAGCAAAGATCTCTGTAAACACATGTCCAATGCCCCGAACATGCTGACAGTAGTTTTCAGAACAACAAAATCAATTGTGAGAAATGAACTTCCACTAGCATGGAGGGTCAACATTCAAAAAGTGGGTGGGCCTTTATTTATCTTGTTCATCCCCGATTATATTTCTTTTCAACTTCAAACCATGCAGATAAATATTTTGTAGGTTCCCATGGAGAGAATATTCGGATGGTGGACAAAATCATGCCCTGCTGCCATTTTTAATTCGCAGCAATGTCTGGAATGCTTCTCAATCTCAGGACTGTCATCACAGGAGCTGTCATTTGAAGTGTCTCAGGGACGAACGAGTTAATGCTCATTATTGCCTTCATGCTCCCTCAGGCTTCCCAAGAAATGAATGACTGGTGTACACAGATAATGCACACGTAGCCAGCACGCTAACAATGTGCAGTGCTCTGTGCCAGGGGAGGGCCGGTCCTGACATGCTTCCTTCCTGCCTGAGATTCCTTGCTGATGAGGAGACTGTGGCCACTCGCCCCCAATGCAGATCAACTGGGAAACGCATGGGAGATATGGAGACGCAGAATGGCACTCACAAGAAACTATCAGGGCTGCAGAAGTAGGGATGTACAGTAATCAGGGGACATGTTCATTTAAATGCCAGGCGGCTACTCTGCTCACATGGATGTATGAATGGGCATATTTACATATATGGTTTCATGATTGCATGTTTTCATGTGTGTGTGTGTATCCAGATTTTTATGTATGCAAGTAACCTGGGTTGCTGAACCACATATTGCCACAAAATATTGCAGTACGTTGCCATACCATATTTATTCCATAGGATTCAATGGTGATGCTTACGCAGTATACCAAAATATTTCACATCAGAAAATGCTGCTGTGTAGATCTGTATATATAAATTTATGTATGAATATATATATATTTTTTCCTTCTAAATATAGTACGTAAATAGTATATATGTGTTTAGTCATACGTATTACTTTATTCTAGCCTGTATTGCTGTAAATTGTACAAAAACGTAAAGTGTATTTATAAGAGTGTATACCAGTTTGTGTTGGTTTTAATGTTTATGAAACTGTACCTTCTGTATGTATGTTGTGTGTTGTGTTTGGTATAATCAGGGATCCTTCCATGGAAAGCTTTAGGTCCAGTAGAATACATGGCCCCAACATCAGGGACTTCAGTGATATCAACAAAGTCTCACTTCTTAGGTTACTATTCAACTAAAATGCCATTTGTTTTTCGTTCACAGACTTCAAATCACCCATTTGGTATTGTTGAGCTTGATAACAATGAGAAATACTTGATGTGGTCTGTCTACTGCCACCAATCACACAACATATTGCTTGCAATCAAGTAAGCAGCATCACACTCAGCTGAAATAATAAGAAAACATCCAGCTCGGGACTACGAGAGATCATTTCAGTATCTAACTTATATCACAGATCCACAGATTAGCACATTTTGTCAATTGCAAAGATATAACTGAAACACACATAGATGAACAACGTGACAACCGTCTTGAATGCCGATTGACCTCAACCATATAAAAATGATATGCAAGAAAATGTAAAGTATTGATTTTTGTCTCATTCAGAAAATCTACAGTACAATGCCATTCCCAAACCTCCAATCATTACCTGCTGCTATTATCCCACATTTGTTTTTGCCTTGAATTAAAATCTGCAAGTATCAATTATAAGAAGATGAGTTACATAATAAAAAAATAAAGGAACAGATTAATACTATGGGAGACCTTAAAGCTGCAGTTCAGACAATATCCTGCATGTGTGTTTTTTTTTAATAAATCAGTTCTGTAGTAAGAAAAAATACAAGAAGAAATAATTGACCGGAGAAAAATACATGGAGAACGAATTGACCGGCAGCTATGCAGTTCTTTAGGTAATTAGAGATTGCACACATGAAACTATTGAAGTAAAAAAATAAATTAAAAAAAAAAAAAAAACCTGCAGCTTTAATATGGGATATATTAATTAATGTACCTATGCTGCAGTTATACAGTAGCATATCTTTGTTTCCTTTCATTAAATAGTACTAACAAAGGAGGGAGAGGGAGTAAGGGGTATGATACCGCTCATTGGACCAACAAGTGGTTGATATGTTACAAACTTTCCAACCTCTCAGGGTCAGGGTACTCGGATGAGGGACCCTGAGAGGTTCAAAAGCTTGTAACATGTCAACTACTTGTTTGTCCAATAAAAAGGTATCATACCCCCTCATCCCTCTCCCTCCTTTGTTAGTACATACAAGAAAGGACCAACACGCCTACCCACCCTTCTTTGCTTTAAATAGTACTAAATCACTTGTCCCGAGGGAACAATGCTGGACATGTTTCTCAACAAGGATAGTGTCTCTATTGTCAGTGGATGAGAACCAGAGAAAAATGTGGTCCAATATGAGAACTGCAACTGAGTTACGACACACAAAAGCACCCTGACCTTTAGCTGGGTTGACTGGAAAGGTTGGAGATTGCCATGGCATGATGGGAAACTTCAGTGGAACAAACAAAGGCAACCACAAGACATGCTGTGGTGAAACCAATAAAACTTCATGTTATGCATCAAGTTCAAAGAAGCAAGAGGGAAAAAAAGGAACTATAATGGACTTAGAAGTAGGGGTGGGGAGACAATGGTTGTGGGTAAAAGTCAGCCCAAGCAGACTCCGAGTGTTAGGTACATCGAAGGCAGGTAAAGCTAATGTATGAGTATAAGGGATGGAGCGGAATAAGAAAGTATAGGAAAGACAACATACGATGACGAAGGAGATGTGTGAAGGTAAATTAGACATCAAAATGATGGTGGCTCCGCAGCGGATAAGAGGGACAGAAAGGGGACATTACAGAGATGTATATTGTATATACTGTAGGCTACAAGAGTGGTGGAAACCAGTTGTTATAAAGGTGGTCCTGAAGGATAACTGAAACCCGAAAAGGGGCCAGAAATCTCTTAAATCTCCTAACTCATAGTTACCATGGACCTGTAACTCACACTCTTTCTGCAAACAATTCCTGAGAGCCTGTCAAGCATATTGATACAGGCTACAGTATTCATTCTGTTACATTATTTGCAGTTAAGAAAGCTAATGTGTGGTGTCTTCTGGTATAAACCCAGGGGAAATAGTTTTTCTCTGTGTTATTTTGCTAAGGTTTAAGTGATTTTCTTTTCAAGTATTGCACGGCTCATCACGTGTGTGCAAATCACACTGCAAAGGTTTCTGTCAGAGGTGAGGCAGTTAGGTGCCAAGATTTTGCGCTCCTGCGTCGGCCACTCATTGTATTAGATGCATATCCGATGGCACCAAACGTTTGTCATTAGATTACTGGGTAGAAGTTACATTCACACTTCCACATTCCAGCTGCATTACAAAAAAAATAATATCTCTCTTACACAACGCAGGATAACATCAGGAGTCAGGACAGGAGAGGGAAATAAGGTGTCCAATATCCCCTTGTTTTCTTTCTTTATTTCTCTCTGCTCATTTCTCATTTTCTCTCCTCTTCTTCCTTTGTCTCTCTCCCCCCTTTCTCCCTCTCTCTTTCTCCCTCTCCCTCTCCCCCTCTCCCTTTCTCTCTCTCTCATACTCTCATACTTTCATACTCTCATACTCTCATACTCTCATACTCTCATACTCTCATACTCTCATACTCGCATACTCGCATACTCTTATTTTTCCTTTGACTACTCTGATGCTGTCTAATTTATTCTTCACCCCCGACCCCCTCACTTGTTTCTATTTTTGCACATACTGTAGCATTCATTGCGTATTTAAGAGGTGTTTTTATAAAGGCAGAACCCTACAGAAACAGCAAACCTCTGCCTTGCACTTACAGGGATTCCTATTTCTTAGGCCATCTCTCCAACAACTAGACCCATAAAAGCCAAAGGGGATCGCAATGGTTTGCTTTGTAATGCACTCAATGCTTCTCTAAGCTGCATAATATTTCCTTGTATAAAGGTATCAACCTTTAACTAACCCCCTGAAACCAGGGTGCACCACTTCAGTTCTCAAGAGCCCCACAACAGGTCAGGTTTTAAGGGTATCCCTGCTTCAGCACAGGTGGCTGAAGCTGGAATATCCTGAAAACCTGACCTGTTTGGGGGTCTTGAGAACTGGAATAGAGAACGCCTGCCCTAGCCCCTGTTGAACATATTTTAATTTATGCAATAAATATTCAGTATGGAATAGAATCGTGTTATAATTGTATTCTTATGCTCTTCACCGCCCCCGCTGCAGAATATATCGGAACATTATAAATCCCTTATAATAATAGAAGCTGGTATATGGAGTGATTTTATTTGACAGTAACTCATCTAGCATATTTTATTGTATTTGTCGCTGCATATTCTATGCTATCAAGTTACTGGCACTGCTGCATGAACTTTATTTTTTTGTACAGTATATCAGTAATAACCTTGCATATGTGAATATATATTTTTCATTAATATACCACCAACAAAGTATGTAGCACTTTAAAAAAACAAACAAGAGGATCAAGTGAATTATAATACAACAATTGCAACCAGCACAAAAGCAGGATCAGGAATCCCTGACCGGCAGAGCTTACAATCTAAGTGCCCACCTTTTGAACACTGTAGGTGTTTTAGCTACATACTTATCAGTATCCAGACTGGTGATGTATTTGTAAATGTAAAAACTACCGGCGCCCATCTGGAGATGTCATGGTGAAGGGGTAATGTTAATTATTCTAAAGCTCCTGAGACACAATATCACATAAGGCCCCTTCAGAACAATAAAAAGACCGCTTACTGGAAAATGATGCAGTGAACAAATTCTGCTGGGAAATGTGCTGGGTGCCAGGCCTGGTGGGCAGAGGAGGCTGTGAATGGAACATTTCTAGTGCATGAGATCAGGCTGACGGCAGCAGGGCTGTAACGGTACAAGTGCAAAAACCTGATTCTGTCCTGGCGTACCTGCCAAGGAACAGGGGGGAGGGGCAGGACCTGAGGGGATGATTTTGGGAAGGTAAATACAGTGATATGTTGAAAAGACATTTGGCTCTCGCTCGTGTTTTTCAGTTTTCCGGCCTTCCTGCAAATTCACTTTTCTATAATCTCTCTGCACTTTTTCTTTTATGATATGTTACAGTTTGGGGAATAACCAGACATTAGAAAGTTACTGAGGGTACAAAAAGTGACAATAACCCTCCACCGTACAGTAAATAAAAATACCACGCGTGGTACATTCGTGTGTCTCAGACAGGTCTGCACCTCTGTCCTTCCCCATTATCTCTTAGTATACAATGCTTTCACTGCAGCCAGGGATTCTGGGTAATGACATGCAAATGAGCTCTCACAGTGAGTCACACTTTACTTCTTATCTATTTTAACATGGAACGCTGTAAGTTATATGAATAAAAGATAAATGGTCCCTTGCTGTAATATTTGGCAGCCTTTTCACGGTCAGAAAGACAGGCAAAGGGTTTAAGCAGACGTCACTTCTGGCTGATTCTCAGTGAGTCCCCGCGATCTGCAGTCAGTCTCATTGATTTTTAGCCTCAGTGGTCTTATGGATTTCAATTCGGTCTCATTCCTAAAAACGCCAGAGTTTGTTCCAGAATCTCTAACTCTCACCCATTTGGGTCATCTCACGGGAGGATGACATCTCTTTCTAAGGTGATCATAAGCTTGAATAATATCTCTGCACAGTATACAATGACGGGCATTATATACATACAAATACAGTACAATAAAATACCGTCAAATTGGCAATATTTAATAAGTGGTGCGATTCCATTACATCTTCTTGTCCAGGGGCGCTCAGCTCCAGTCCTTAAGCCCTCCCCAACAGGTCAGGTTTTCAGTATATCCCAGCTTAAGCACAGGTGGCTCAATCAGTCCCTGCATCAGCACAGGTGGCTCAATCAGTCCCTGCATCAGCACAGGTGGCTCAATCAGTCCCTGCATCAGCACAGGTGGCTCAATCAGTCCCTGCATCAGCACAGGTGGCTCAATCAGTCCCTGCATCAGCACAGGTGGCTTAATCAGTCCCTGCATCAGCACAGGTGGCTCAATCAGTCCCTGCATCAGCACAGGTGGCTCAATCAGAGGCGCAGTCTTTGAGGACTGGAGTTGAGCACCCCTGTTCTAGTCCATTCATGTGCATACCAGATGGTGTCTTGTGGAATAGCACTACTTAGTTAATATGGGTCAATATGATCCACTTTCAGCTCCCCATTAAAAGTGGTAAACAAGTAAAATGCATCTTTTATCGTCGCAGCCTTCAAGCGCAAAAACCCGAGCCGCATTGTGGTAAACGTTCTTGTTTAAACCCCATGGTTTAAAGGTCATGCAACATGTTGCCTCATTAATAGCTTCCCGACATTATCCTGCATCAACTATCTTCACAAGTTTAGTGCCAGTGCAGCGCATGCACCTTCCCTGTAGGTACTTCTTCACCTGTCTGACCTGCACAGTGCTGCAGAGAGTTGTAGATGTTTCCATTATCATTCCCATTCTTGGTCACCACAACCGGCCTAACACGTCTTCTTCTCAATGTTCTTCAGTCCACCAACACATGGTGCCTATCATTAAACGGTGTCGGCTAGCACAAGGATATAATAGTCACACCTTTCCATTGAGTAACAAAGAAGGGTGAGGGAGGAGGTGGTATAATACTTTTTATTGGACCAACACATATTTGGTCGAATAAACTATAAGCGTTCGAACCCCTCGGGGTGGGAAACCCAATGAAGGACCCTGAGAGGTTGGAAAGCTTCTAACATTTCAACTACGTGTTGGTCCAATAAAAGATATCATACCTACAACTCCCTCCTTTGTTACTACATGGAAGAATTAACCAACATGGCCACCCCACCCGTCTTTGCTCACATTTCCTTAGGGGATAACTGCACGTAAGTACGTGTACTTTGTTGATCCACTTAAAGTCCCTGTTGCAATATGCACACATAAAGAGTTAAAATAGTTTGCACATTCGTAGGGCAAAATGTATTCAGAGATTGGTAAGGAAGCTCAAGCAAGTTTATTGTGCATGTGTGTTTTTGGCATCACTTCTGTGCCTAAACTATGATAGCCAAGGGAAAGTGCTGGAGAAGGAGGTGGGAAGGGAGGTTGGCGGCTCAAAACTGAAATACAGGAATAGGGGTATTTATAGGCAGTGAAGCGGGAGGAGCACAATCATAAGATTTAGTCTAGTCATTTAGCCTGTGTTAATCTAATAAATGTAGCAGAAACTTGTAGGACAGCCATGATATATATGATAGAAGGAGGACCGCTGCTTTTTATCTTACCATGCTATCACATCTTTTTGTTGCCCGATTATGGGATATACATGAAAGGGTATATTCCTATATCTTCTTATAGAATAAGTATGACATTAAACTTAAATGGTCTTGCCGCCTTAAAATAAATAAAGAACTTCTGTCATGAAGAACAGTACAAAACCTAAATAAATGCTCTATGACCTATGCGTATAAGTAATTAATCTCAATACACTGCAGCCTCTGAGATGCTTCCAGTGCCACGATAACATTACAGGTACAAAATGCATAAGAAATAGTTTTATTTTATATCTCCTCTATCTACACAATCTTTTGTGAGTCAAATATAAAAAATAGTATTAGAGTTCACAGCGATATAAATATAATTAAGGAAATGGCCCATCATTCCCCAATAATTACAACTTAATTATAATCATTATATGACTATTATTATTTGTTACTATCAATTTGTCCATATGTTCTTTACAGTAAGACAAGCTCACAACATTTAGTGGCCAAAGTGGCTTTAAAAAGAGTAGTTGTGGTGACTGATCATTATTAGGAACTGGGCAAAGCTCGTTGTACAGTATTTATGCTACGAAACAAATACTTCAACCTTGTCGCTGCCAAAGAGGTTTCTACAATTCAACATTTATTTTAGCAAACTAAAAGCGGGCGAATACAAAAACAAAGATACTCTGGGTTTTGCACGCAGAAACTTCCCGAAATAAGTACCCCCCTGAAACCATTACTGGTTACTTTCAAATGTACATGGAATTAAAAGGAGGAGGAATTAGCTACAATACTAAATGATGCGCAAATAGAACTTATTTAATTAACCATAATTGACTCCCACTTGCCCCGTCAGTTTTATTATTACACCGCAAATACCAGAGGAACAGAAGTGCTCTGTTATACTATCAAAGGCCAACCCAATGGTCTGCCATGTGCTGCATGCATGTGTGTTTGTGAATGGGTTAATTAAAGCGTCAATCCAAGTTGGACGGGTCCCCCCCCCCTTATTTACATAGGATTGAAGCAAGGGGTCTCCAGATCTGAACCCTACTAATGGCAGCTCTGGGGACCCCCTGCTTCTGGAGATACTTACTTCCATAGTGGGTGCCGGTAGCCACGCCGCACTGCGACCATGGTTCGTGTAATGGCGGAGTTTGAAAGCTTGCGCGTCCTGCGGTCCGACAGGAAGCCGTGACATCACCCGGCGCGGCTTCCTATGGGCCCACGTGACGCGGGGAGCTTTAAACTTGCAGGAGATACCGGCGCCCCCTAGGGAGGTCTGTATCTCGGGAAGCAGGGGGTCCCCCGAGCTGACGTTAATGCGGTTCAGCTCTGGAGACCCCCCCTGCTTCAAACCTGTGTATAAAAAAAACCATAGGAGAATAAAACATGGCTCGGAATGCTCATGTAATAAGCCGTATTCCTCAAGAAACTCTACCAATGGGGAGAGTTGTGTGGTGGGAGGGACAACCTCCCTTATCTATTCTGTAGGTTCTTCCTGCTGTTTTAAAATGATAACGAGAGATGAAAGTTTGGGGTATCTATATTAACCCCCTTTGCTCCCAGGATGTAGCCCCCCTTTTGAACGCAAGCAAGTGACAAGATGCGTTTTCCACGAGCCCTGCATGGGAGAGAAGCCCCTGTAAGAACGCAGACTCACGTGTATCGGTGACACAAGGACTCAATGCAGATCAGGACCCGGACATTGTCCCGAGGGCGCAGCTGCCCCTTACTCTTCATCTCGCTGTGATCTGAAAAGCACAAGGTACAACTTGAAAGAGAGAAGTAGGGAACACTCAACTCATATAACATATGGGAAAAATGAAATGGTTTAGTTAGGAACGGCAAAATAGGTGCCTTGCTTCCGTGGCCAAAAGCATGTAACGGAATCTCCCTCTTGTAACATGAATTACACTGGCGACACACTTTATTCGAGCTCGGCTAGTCCCACGAATTTGGGTATACCCGGGTGTATTGAGGTTTGTGACTGTTTTCTGCCCGAGTGCATTGAGGTATTTTCTAGGCAGGGATTGAAGCATTTTATTCCCCCTGGCTGCAATACTGCACAGTATATATATATATACTGCATTACAATTCATGAATTTATGCCATCTGGTAGACACGCAAAGCATTGCAGCCTATTAAATCCTAATCATTATCATTTAACAGATCAGCCGCCCGTCAGCCAGGCATGAACCCAGGCTGGGAAGGCAAAAGCAACGGGGCTTGTCAGAGGTGAGGAGCGGCGCATTCCAGGTATCTGCCAGGTACATACTGGGTATTTGCTCGAATAAAGTGTGTCGGTGCAGTAGTAAAAGGTTAATTGGTATAATACATTATGCTGGCTATTTTTATGCTCTTCTATATTTAGCTTTTATGTTCTTTTTGTTTTAGGACTCAAAATGTAACTGTTTGTATTTATTGATCCTTGTATTTAGTCATTGGTAAAGCTGCAGACACAGCAATATCCTACATGTGTGTGTTTTTTTTTAAAATAAACCAGTTCTGTACTATGAGAAAATACTTGTCGCATTTAAAAAAAATAAAAAATGTTTAATGTATTATAATGTAACAAGCATTTTTTGTTTCTATAGCAACCATTTACAAAGTCACACCCCCTTCTTCTTCTAAAACAGCTCTGGCAAATCCCTGTTTGAGCCCTGCCATCCCTCTAGCAGTGCACCAATTGTATCTAGCGACTACCTGGTCACATGATCTCCCTCACAGAACGTTGCATCTTTGGTCCTCTTCTGCTGCACTGACAGCCATTTAGTGAACCCCCAAGCAGAATCTTCGCCGATCGATCGGCAATTTTGCTAATTACTTATCATTGTGTAGATTGTACTGATGCACGTATTACAGGGGAAGAAGAAAACTCCAGCTTGGACTGCTGCTTTAAGGGGTATTTTAAAAATATGAAACCAAAGTATTTGGTTTCTGGCACTCAAGAGTGCTTTGGTTTTCTGGAGTTTTCTTAAAAGAACTTTTGGGGAGAGGGATACATCTTTAATAAATCAATTAAATGTGCTGCTCAGCAGGACTATGAAAGCTGAAATCTAGGTGAACATCTCAATTTACTTTTCCTGGCTGAGGTTAACATCTCAGTGTACTTTAAAAGCAGTAAATAGCAAGACTCACCTATGTGAACATGGGCTGAGAACTGGTAAATGCCAGGTATAGACGCTGTGAAACGACCCGTCGCCAGATTCAAGCCGGACCCTCGGAGAAAAGAACCTTTAGATGCCGGCTGTGGGTTTGAAACAGAACCTCAGTATCAATCGTTCCTTCACACAAGACGAGTAGAGAAAGAAAATGCACGTCCTTTAGAAAGAACCCGCTTGCGAAAGCTAAGCATCTTGGTAGAGGAATGGGAGCTCATAATGCAGGCCGGTCACATTCAGAATAGGTCAGAGGCAAAAAGAAAGTTGTCTACTGACTCGCACAGTCACTTCTACCTCCTCTCTCCCCCCACCCTCCTCCCTCCTCTCTCTCTCCCCCTCTACCCTCACCTCTCTGTCGCCTTCGAGCTCTCTCACCCATCACCTCTTTCTGTCGCCCCCTTCACTTCTCTCTCTCCCACTCTCTCTCTTTTTTGCCCTCACCTCTCTCTCCCCATCATCTCTCTCTCCCACCATCTCTCTCTCCCACCATCTCTCTCTCCCACCATCTCTCTCTCCCACCATCTCTCTCTCCCACCATCTCTCTCTCCCACCATCTCTCTCTCCCACCATCTCTCTCTCCCACCATCTCTCTCTCCCATCATCTCTCTCTCCCACCATCTCTCTCTCCCACCATCTCTCTCTCCCATCATCTCTCTCTCCCATCATCTCTCTCTCTCATCATCTCTCTCTCCCATCATCTCTCTCTCCCATCATCTCCCTCTCCCATCATCTCCCTCTCCCATCATCTCCCTCTCCCATCATCTCCCTCTCCCATCATCTCCCTCTCCCACCATCTCTCTCTCCCACCATCTCTCTCTCCCACCATCTCTCTCTCCCACCATCTCTCTCTCCCATCATCTCTCTCTCCCACCATCTCTCTCTCCCACCATCTCTCTCTCCCATCATCTCTCTCTCCCATCATCTCTCTCTCTCATCATCTCTCTCTCCCATCATCTCTCTCTCCCATCATCTCCCTCTCCCATCATCTCCCTCTCCCATCATCTCCCTCTCCCATCATCTCCCTCTCCCATCATCTCCCTCTCCCATCATCTCTCTCTCCCATCATCTCTCTCTCCCATCATCTCTCTCTCCCATCATCTCTGTTTCCACTATCTCTCTCTCTTTCCCACATCTCTCTCTCTTTCCCACATCTCTCTCTCTTTCCCACCATCTCTCTCTCTTTCCCACCATCTCTCTCTCTTTCCCACCATCTCTCTCTCTTTCCCACCATCTCTCCCTCTTTCCCACCATCTCTCCCTCTTTCCCACCATCTAATTCACAGCTAAAACTTTATGAAGGGCCCCTGGTGGAGTGAAATTTTCTCAAATCAATCACTATGATGGCAATCCCTGATTCTCTATTTTGAACACCGTTCTTTTTGTTATTGTCCCCACCCAATAAAATCTTTACAGTGCTTCAGAAACATCTGCTTCTGATTTGTTGGCTTTGGGAAATAAAGCAATATTGCTGACATTTCCTCATTAGTACATAATGATTTTTGCTTCAATATTGTTCTAGGCAGAAATTGACAGAACTGTAAACAATGTACTCAATATTTTGCCAAGCACTTTGAAGTCCATTGTCTTTCTCAAAAATAGGTTAAGTTGGAAAAGCAGCGCTTAGATCCACAAAGGGACCAAGAGAAAGGTTTGGTTGTAATACAGGCTTCCCTGCTACATAATAGGGTCTCTGGGGTTGTCAGGTGGCTTCTCCAAAAACACTGGACACAATAGTGAAAGGCGTGACGCGCTCAAGACACACACACACAAAGCCCTCATACCTCCTTCTGCTCCATGCCATTTCCTCCTCTCCTTGGCCCCACCCCCAGGCTCATGAGATCTCCTTATGATTAGCTGCATTACCCAGCAGCAGCAAATCAAGATGTAGGAAGCTGCCCAGCCCCCTAGCAACAGCCATGCTCTGGGAAATCATGTGCTCCCCCTCCCTCCCCCTGCATCTGGAGAGGTAATACCCGACACATACATGTCCAGTATTACCTCTACTTTTTATTGGACAGTGTCCAAATACAGGACAGTCCGGTTCAATACTGGGCACCTGGTAACCATAGAGGTTTCCAAGTTGCAAACCCAGGGCAAACCAGCTGCTCCCGATTTACTAAGGATAGCCATTCCTGGTAACACCAATGGGATTTTCTTGTGCCATACATTTGGTGCAGTGTTTTTGCACCAGTTGTGCATCCAGGAGAACCTCTAAATCAGAGGTCCCCAACTCCAGTCCTCAAGGACCGCTAACAGTGCAGGATTTAAGGATAGCCTCTCAATAGCACAGGTGGCCCAATCATTTTGACTGAACCACCTGTGCTCTAGCAGGGATATCCATAAAACCTGCACTATTAGTGGGCCTTGAGGACTGGAGTTGGGGACCTCTGCTCTAAATGATTGAAGCTTTCCAAATGTAATAATTTATTTATATTATAAATAACCTCAAATGCCAAAAAGGCTACAGCATATATGGCTTAGTCAGGCAGTTCTACGGGCTACATTACAATAATATAACATGTACTGTATGGCTAATTTAGGGAGAATGGCCTGATGATAACAGAACTTCTGAAGGAGACCTAAGCAATAAAATACAGGGATAGGGACGAGAGCAAGTCCTCACCGCTGAATGGTTTAAAAGATGGATTAAGTAGTGTACAGAGCTTCTTTCTCTTAACTTCCCCGAAGAAAGGGCATGTGTGGCCTAAAATGTCATATTTTGTATGTTTCCCTGAAATAAATGGTGTTATAAGAAAGAAGCTCTGACCATGATACTCAATGTCTTGCCAGGATGCTCTAGAGTAGACCATGAGTCCATATACCATATTTGCCCGATTATAGGGCGACCCCAAAAATGAGGTGACCCTCTAATTTTAGCAGCAGAAAGAAAACTGTTTATACACACACACACACACACACACTCTCTGTGTCTCTCTCCGTGTCTGTCTCTCTCGATTTGAGCTTCCTGCCACAGCAACATGGCTGCTTCAGGACCCAAGGTGGAGCTTCCCCCGTTTCCCCCTCTTACCTCATACATTCGACTGCTGATTGGTTCGCAAAGTGGGCGGGGCCCTATTATAAGGCAAGTATGTATTTTTCAACTTAACTTTATGGGGGGGAAAAATTACCCCTTATAATCGGACAAAACCAGTATATGAGTGCTGTTCTCCATTGATATTTCTAAGTAGTGCACAACCTCACTCGTCCCTGCACATGATTGGTGGTAAGTGTGTCTCAGCTCTCACCGTCTGGAAGTTCTGAAGTTCCACTAGGGTCTTCTTGTCCACAATCACCGGCCCCTTCAGCTTGCAATGAAAAGCTTCATCCACCCTTCGGTAGGGAGAGAGGTCCTCAACAGGCAGAACTATGGGTGGCAGGTCGCTGGTGTGCACTGGATTGTCACCAGTCATTAACCGACGCTCTGTGGCCTCTGTAGGATAAAGAAAGAAGGGTTATCAACAGTGGGGGATTTCCCATTGAGCCCGGGTCTAGGGTGGCAAGATTTGCCGCGCTCTCGGGCTTATCGGGCCTGATGGGAAGGCACTTAGCTGTGGCGGCTGCCTCCTTGCTGCCGCCCTCCTTCTCTTTCCGAATTGCAGCGCTAAATGACACCATGGACGTCACCAATGTGATCCTATCCAACCAGATATCGCGGTAGCCACAGTGTCAGATTTCAAATTAGGCCCGGGCCTAGGGCGGCAAAATTTGGGGACGGCAAAAATGTCCGTCCCCACATAGAGATGCCGCACTCTGGGGCCTATTGGACATGATGGGAAGGCACTTACATGTGGTGGCCGCCTTCTTGCTGCCGCCCTCCTTCTCCATTCAAATCCCAGCGTCAAATGACGCCGCGGAGGTCACGTTAGTGACGTCACATGGCGCCAATGTGACATCACGACGTGAGATGTCCATGGCAACGTGGCGCCGTACGCCTTCACGTTGGTGACGTCAGCGGCGTCATTTGATAAATGGAGAAGGAGGGCGGCAGCAAGGAGGCGGCCTCCACATGTAAGTGCCATGGGGCATACACATAATAGTGTATATATGAACTATTAATATATAGTAAGACTAGACCTGTATACAGTTGGAGGATAGCAACTTGCCTCTAATAAGCCCTGATAACACCATAGGTGTAAATCCTCAGACTGGTGAGCTCCATATGGTCCGTAGAGCTCATGCACTCACATATTACATAAATAGTTACATACAAATGAGGACAGACATTCACAAACAGAGAGGCCTTGAGAGCCCTGCTCGTGAGAACTTACAGTCTAGAGGGAATGAGCGACAATGTTGAAACAAGAAGGTGAGGTGACTGCTTATTGTAGGATAAGGTGTGGTTCACGTTAGAATATAGCCCAGTCTGACAGCTTAAACCAGTAAGGTTTTAGGGGGAAGGGGGACATGGGGGAGGGGGGTTGTTACTTAGGGTAGAGATTGGTACAGCGACACAGCTGGTCCCAATGAGGTTGGAGTGGGAGGGGAGTTGGATGTTAGAGGTTTGGCGCGTAGGCTTCCTTGTAAAGGTGAGTTTTCAGTGAGTTTTTAAACATCTGAAAGCTGGGGGGGAGTCTGATGGTGCTTGGTAGGGAATTCCAGAGAGGGGGGACAGCACAGGAGAAGTCTTGCAGGAGAGAGGAAGAGGAGGTAATAAGGTGGGAGGAAATAAGATGCCTTAGGGGCGTGTAGGTATGTATTTGTGGATGAGAGCGGAGATGTCCAGGGGGCAGTGTGAGACCTTTGTATGTCATTACTATGGTTTTGAATTTGATTCTAGAGGCTATGGAAGCCAGTGTAGGGATATGCGTAGTGGAGCAGCAGAAGGAGAGCTGCGAGTCCTGTATGTATATATGTATGTATGTATGTATGTATGTATGTATGTATGTATGTATGTATGTATGTATGTATTGTATGTCTTTATTTATATAGTGCCATTAATGTACTTAGCGCTTCACAGCAGTAATACATGTGACAATCACATAAAATAAATAACAAATAATATAAATAAAACATAAAGGGGAGAAGTGCTTCAGACAGAAAAGTAACATTTAGGAAAGGAGTCCTTGCTCCAAAGAGCTTACAGAGTCCTGTAATCTGTAATGTTATTGGCACGGGCACATTAAAAAAAAAAGCTATATTAAAGTTGTATGATATGTATTCTGTGCAAAAAACTCAATAAAAATGTAAGTTATATAAAAAAAAAAAAGTTGTACTGTATACTGTATCTTAGCACCTATCTGTGCAATAGGATGCAGGTCCGTTTATTTGGCTGCTTTTGGGGTTCTTGTACTTACCTTTCAGCATTTGTTTGAACTCCTGCAGTAAGACCTCATGTGTAACCTCTGCTCCCGGAACTCCTGGAGGACCAGGAGGCCCCTGAGGTCCGGGTGGCCCTGGAGGTCCAGAGAGATCTCGCTGAGGAAACAACCAAAAAAAGGCACCATGAACAAGTCAGAAGCAGCAGCTCACAGCGACGTCTCTGACTAGGAACTAGTGTCTGTATTACCAAACCTCCGACAGGGACAATGCAGCACATGCAGTGGTGCAAAGACGAAGCATGATGTCACGCTGACAAGTCAAAGACGGCTCAATGGCAACATAGTGACACACAACAGTAACACATTCACATCACAATTATAATGGCATAGTGACAGTGATAAGGGAATACAGTGTGGTGTCACAATTAAATCCCAACAATAATACAGGCCAGTATGCTGTGTGCATGCGTAGCTCACAAAAGGTATTTCATAGGTTATCATTAGAAGGCAATATCTGTGCGGTTTCTGCACTATCGCACTTTAGTGAATAATACACTGGGTACCTTTAATATCCCAGAGCAGTAGCAACAAAAGATGACGCTGAGACACATATTCTTTACTTTTAATACTGCATCAAAGCCTGCAACCCACCACCATTGACCCTTTTGTTTTCACATACCAATATGCATTCTTCTCTTATCATAGAACTAATAAGTGGAGTTACAGAGGTGACCTATAACCCTGCCCATTACGTTGTGGCACATGGTCATATACTTTGCAAGAGTTACCATTCAGCGCCATGTGTGGGCCGTTATCACGGCCATTGCCACAAGTCACTTCTGTGGTCCATGACGCACGGACAACCATGACGCTAACGCAATAGAGACAAAGAAAATATAGGTACCAATTTCAAAAAACGATACCCGGAAATACTATAGTAACTTAATAAAAATACCACACGTGAGCACATTCACATCGCGGACAGGTCTGCCACCCAGCTTTTCCCCATGGTCTCTTAGCATACAATGCTTCCACTGCAGACAGGGATTCTGGGAAATGGTATGCAAATGAGCCCACAGCAATTTACAATTAAAGGTGCAATATTTGAACCACATACTGGTCTTAAGAGATCTGCTGCGATATAATATTTAGGGTTTTTTGGATAGGACACACTGGTTGCCCTTAGCGGGACATCACGGCACACAACAGTCATTAGAAGAAACGACACACACACACAAAAATGAACCAGGGATAATTCTTAGCGTGTTTTTTGATGTCTGTGTCTTTCTCACTAAGGGGGTTGGGAAAGGGATTTCATTTTTTGGTAGGGATTGTGGCTTTACGATGTAGCTATCACAACAATGGCAAAGCAATGCGGATCAAGAGAACACTTACTGCTCTATTAGGAGAGGTAATCTTGGGACAATTAAAAGTGAAGAAACAAGAAAAGACAGCATGATTCATACCATTGAAGTAATATTGAGAAAAATGGGTTGGAATGTACGTTATATCAAATAACCTTTTTGTTTTTAGTAAAGTAGGCACAATGGTTAATACAGTAGCTACCATTTACCACATCTCAGTACATAGCCTGTGGCTAAGAACTGTTCTCATCACACAAGTTGACACAATAGGCAGCGAGTATAAAGGTGCTTGATCCACTGCATACGGCTGTGAGCTCTCCAGGGCAGGGATTTCCTTTCCTATTGTCTGATTTCATGTTTGTTGCAGTTATTGTATTATAATCCTCTTTGTTGTGTTGTCTCTTTTGCAAAGTGCTAAACACAGTGTTGGCGCTTTCGCAATTTTTTTATATACATATATATATATATATATATATATATACATATATATACAATATATAATTAATATATATATAATATATATATATATATATATATATATATATATATATATATATATATATATATATATATATATATATATATATATATATATATATATATATATATGAGAAACCAATCACTAGAACCTGTAAAGTGTGCTAAAATGCTTGATGCAAATCTATGGCGGTTATGCACTAAAGCAGGGGTGGTTGGCTCTAGTCCTCAAGGGCCACCAACAGGTCAGGTTGTAAGGATATCCACGCTTCAGCACTTTTGGCTCAATTACCACTGATTGAGCCACCTGTGCTGAAGTAAGAATATCCTTACAACCTGACCTGTTGATGGCGCTTGAGGACTGGAGTTGCCCACTCCTGCATTAATGCAATTTTGGATCATAAAAAAAAAATATTTTGCTCCATTGCATCATTTGTGGTACAATTTGTAGCAAATATAAGAACCCATTTCTTATATCTGATGTTTATGGTTAGAAATTTATGGCACAATAACCTTAATGGGGTTTTGTTTAAACACTGTTTGAAGGGACAAAAAGGGATACAGAGGCATACAATTTGATACAAGTATGAAAGATTGAGAGCGCAAGGTGAGTAGCACCATGCAGCGCACCACTAGTGACAGCCCATGGCCCTCAATGGGAAAGAAAATTGCACCCAATCGTTTGGAAACGGAAAGGCACAGGCGGAGGAGGGGGGAGAGGTGTCAAGGTGACTGTATGGGTGTGCACCTCCTGCCTCAGATACGTGAAATATAGGGTGTGTGTGTAACCTAGCACAACTCTTGCACGTGACCATACAATTCATACAACATTCTTGTGACATGAATCACTGTGTCAGTATGATTCCTTTTGGTTGTAGAACACGACTCCAAACCAAAAGGAATGTAACAAAATGTATAATGCAACACTTATGTAAATTGTTCCCTAAAATTGAAAGTTCAGATGTTTGGGGAAATACTGATGCTGCAACCCCAAATTTCAGGATAACCACTCCTCCAACATCGCATAAAATCTTTTAGAAGAATATTAAATAGCAGTAAAGGAAGGCATTCAATGAATTAAATAAAACCAATGTAATTGCCTGGTGTATTGGTCTGCTTGTTATCAACCCGATTTAGGGACTCCGTCCTTCGCAATGGTAATCTCTCTGGACCCTTGGACGGAGAGAGAGCAGATGTAGTCCACCTAATGTGACCGCTGCTGGTGAACTGTTGGTCCCCTGGGTCGTACTTCAGTGGCGTCTCACTTCTGGACCCAGGGGACCAACACGTGCCCAGCAGCGGTCGCATCAAGTGGACTACATCTGCTCTCTCTCCGCTCAAGGGTCCGAAGAGACTACCACTGTGAAGGACGGATTCCCAGAATCGGGTTGATAACCAGCATTCCAATATACCAGGCAATAACATTGTTTTCATCTTATTCCTTCCTTTACTGCTATTTAATATTCATATAAAAGATTGTATGCAATGTTGCGCCCCTCTCCTTCCTTTTGATTTGATACATCTCATTATAATCTTGTGTCATGTAATTCCCTGAATCACAAGGTGAAGTCCTTGACACATTGATGCAAAGCGACGTAAGATCAACATTTTGCATTCATTTTGTCCCATAATTGCAAGTACGTAGAGCCCAATGAATAGAAAGATGATCTTATAGACACCAAGTGATAACTGTCGGGGGGATTATATCTGCACAGCAGTCAGCGAGTGCTCAATGTCTCCTGTAACTTACTAATTTCTTGTCCTTCCCTTTACACTTCTTTTTGGCGTTTGTCCCGTCATCGGGCCGGTGAACAAACCTCATCCAGGTTTTGCGAGGATCTGTAATTTCAGGATCTGGAGCCTCAGAAAGCTGCATGGGAAAAGCAAAAGAGATCCTTATGTTTAAACCATGCAAACTTTGAATCCTCAATGCCACACTAGAGCCATCTGTTTCATGTTATTTTACCACATACCAATATATATATATGTATATACAGTATATATATATATATATATATATAGTGGTAAAAAAAACATAATGATTGCCCAATGCACACGATGGTACTATCACAGAGACAAAAAATATCCATGACCTTGAATGATGTCTGTTCTTCAACTGCAATGTGATCTAATAACATACACATCAATGGGCTCCCGGCCTCATGTCCTGTCCGATGCTGAATGACACACTAACAGAGCCAGAGGGTACTTTCCAATGCACTTCCAACATAAAGTAGCACTGAGATTGAATTAGCTATCTTTCCAGAAGAAACTCTCTGTTCTTCCCACTTCCAAGATAGAGGGGCCAATAATCCATCAATTCTCACCCTCCACTTGGAAAATGTCTATCTGTAGCACTCAGATAGAAAGTACATTACATGTCTTTTTGGAGTCACTTTTCTCCATGGCAAATGATGGATGGATGAGACATACAAACCCAATTCGCTTGGCCATATCAATACGTCGACACTGTGAAAAATAGACGTATCCTCTTCAAACCTTCTTTCCTTGCAATTTCCCTGAATTAGCCCTAATTCCACCTGACCTCAGCAATCCAAACAACGTGCCACTGACTAATTTGCCTTCTTTACATCGTCGAACACTTCAAACCTGCCAAGTAGGTAGAGAAACTGCAAGAAAAGCTATCTGAGGTCCCAGAAGTAATGAAGTGTCTGTGGCAGCGCTCAAAATAATGAATTATGTCTTGGACGCCTAAATCTTGTTAATGAAAAACTGCCACAGAGAGGAAATACCTGAATGAAGGCGTGAAATCTTAACCCCTTCCCAGCTGTAGAAGACCAGGGAGTTGACGTAAGAGCCTATTTCAGGGATGAATGGAAGTAAATCTACATTTTAACCCAACTCCTATTCCCACTATCCATGAACCTTAAAAGAGTATCCGTGGCATGTTTAAAAAAATGTTTTAAATACAAGATTGAAACAGGGGGTCTCCGGAGCTGAACCCCTTTAATTTCAGCTCCGGGGAACCCCCTGCTTCCCGAGATACTTACTTCCAAAGGGAGGTGTCGGTATCTCCTGCAGTTTTCGACAGTTTAAAGCTCCCGTGTCACATGGGCCATTAGGAGGCCGCACCGGATGACGTCACGGCTTCTTATTGGACCGCAGGGAGCGGGAGCTTTGAAAATCGTCCATAATGTGAGCCCTGGAGTGGTTACCGGCACAAACTACCGAGGTATGTACCTCCGGAAGCAGGGGGTCCACAGAGCTGAAATTAATGGGGGTCAGCTCCGGAGACCCCCTGCATCTATCCTGCGCCACACAAAAAAAAATGAAAAAGAACGCCATGGATTACCTCTTTCAAATCCAATTGTGACAGTACATTGATACTGTTGTGAAGGACATTCCTTTTATAGCACCTAAAACTGACACTTCATGATGGCAACGGAATGCGGGGAACATTGGCCATCTTCCCCTTCCGAACATTGTTCTTTCTCCTCTTCCAAAAAATGTCAGCGGACACCTTTCACCAGATAATAGTCTGTAACGTTGTGCCTGCCTCCTTTGAAAAGGAGTGGATATAACGCAGTGAGGTTAGCAGGAGCTGGAGGCTGCTTTCCCCATTAGGGAAACGAGGGTGTGGTATGGAATTCGCCAGCCACACTTCAAACAGGATGCAATGAAACACAGCCATGAGAATAATGGTTATTGGGCAGGACTTCTGGGCTTGTAAAAGTCTATTTTATTTGTAATAATAAGGAAATGAACAATGATTTCTTTCAGTAAGGCAAGGGACAAAAACAAGACCAAGACTATGCTTATATAAACCACATGGAATATGCAATCTGTGCAGAATGGGTTTTGGCCACTTTTATACCTATCATAACTACGTAGCAACCCCTTATGTCCAGGTGAAGGTGCTTTTGAGCACCAAAACGTTGACTTTAATAAAGGGCAAACTTGAGTAAGCAAGTCTCTTTTTGTTGGATATTATCTTATCTTAGCATGATGCCATCGCCCTGTTGATGCAGCCAGCATGTTATAGTGACAGGTGTGCGTTCTTCATAAACATATATAGTTTGCACAAGCGACCAGTTCAACAATGCAGAATCAATAACCGTAGGGGAGTCCAAAATAATGGCATCGCTGCCGGTGAGTGGCTTCACTGACTCTGCCTTGTCCAAGGCTTTAATGTACACGTGTTACACAGCAGGCAAAGGCTCTAGGGAGCCAATGGAAAAGTGAGTAGGTGTGTTCATTTTGTTGTCACTAGCCAGAATCGGTGTCTGCAGTCCAACCACTATATGACATATGGTGTGAATGAAGCAAATTTAGGGGACATGCGGAAGTGATACACATGCACTCATTTTCCGCTACAGAATCATAAAATAAAAGTTGATCTAGTCTCCATATTTTGCTCTGATTTAGCAGCACTTCTGTCTGTATTTTTCCTTGGAGCTCCTGTAATCTCTCACACACTCCATATACTGTAGTAAAAGTGCACCGAGCACACTCTTGTCTCTTGTACCTCTGTCCTGTATAATTTCACCTGCATTATCTTCTTCGCTATATTCTGTCTGAATAGCGATCTATCAACTAAACAAGATGCACTGGGGGCCCTCAACACTCATGCCCATTTCTGAAGAACTTTCGTGCACTCTCAATTAAACAAATCTCAAATAGAAATATAGAGAACTATGTCTCAAGATCCAAAACATAGCAAACTCAGTATAAACATATGCTTAAATTCTCATTAGACTATACTTATCCTAATGGTATCAAGTATTAGTCTAAGGCCCTTAAAATAAAAGTAGACATAATAAGCATGATTTCAAGAAATGTTAGAAGCTACAGAATATAATGGGTTATGTTCTTTATAAATTGTTAATTAAATAATACATTAAATAGAACGTGCAACTGAAAGTTGATAAACATTTAAAAAGTGGCGATACTAGGTGATATATATATATACATATATATACATATATATATATATATATATATATATATATATATATATATATACTGTATATATGTAGTTGTATTCTTCAGGACATGTTGACCACTGGTAGCATGGTAATTTGCATCAATTTCAGCCGCTTCTGGAGACAAACAGTAATTTAATCCCCACCCAAATGCTGTTGCGAAGTCTGAATGACTGTTGGAAAGAGCCCCATTGCACAGTGATTATTTAATTACTATGGCATGCAGAAGTAGTCCCAGCTCTGGCTGGCTGAGCTCTTCTTTGTCTTGGCAGTTTCGTGCCGAGGCGCTAAGACAATGCTGCCAACTCAGGTGCTGTGCGAGTGCCAAAGCTCTCACAGACTGACCGGCAGCTAAATACACAGGAGTGTGGGAGAGGTGGCACACGGTAGTGTGTGCACACAGCAGTGATGTTTGGATCACTGAGGTTCATAAATACATTGATTAAGGCATTGCTCTGCTGGTGACACCTACTGGGGCTGGACAATATGACAGAAACATGTCCTGTGCTCCCTCCCACAGAGACAATACTTACATATTCAGTTACTTTCTCAGAGACATTGAAAGTGGGCGGCCATTACATTGGAGGTGCTGAATTCACTCCTGCTCACTGGTGGGTTTTTTTGCTTGTTTTTCTATTGGCAAAATGGTCGGTTGACTTTCCATGGCTACTATCGACCACCACAGGTCATTGCCATCAGCAAGCAGCACAAAACAAAGCAGGTGTCTGAGGCAGCCACTATACCTTTACCGAGTTATAAGACGTTCCCGACTTCTCATCATAGTGATAAAGTGCAACGGTCCTGCGCAAAATACAGCCAGGAACAAGTACTGTACATCTCAAGAGTCTAGAGAAAAATATCTGGGCACACTGGGTCGATAAGGTTGACAGGTGTTCAGTATTGAACCGGACTGCCCTGTATTTGGACACTGTCCAGTAAAAAATGAGAGGTAATACTGAACATGTATGTGACCGGTACTACCTCTCTGGATGTAGTGACCTGGCCGGTTTGGGGGACTGTGGGATTTCCCTGAGCAGGGAGAGAGCAGGGCTGTTGCTAGTGGGCTTGGTAACTTCCTCCATCCATTACCCAGAATCAGCCAATCAGGAAAAGGTGTCATCAGGAGCCTGGGGGTGTGGCTAAGGAGAGGAGGAAACAGCATGGAGCGGAGATGTGTGTGTGTGTGTGTGTGTGTGTGTGTGTGTGTGTGTGTGTGTGTGTGTGTGTGTGTGTGTGTGTGTGTGTGTGTCTCGAGCACATTGCACCTTTCATCACTGTGTCCAGTTGTTTTTGGAGAAGCCACCTGGCAACCCTAGGCACACAGGACATATATATGTATGTATGTATGTATGTATGTATGTATGTATGTATGTATGTATGACTATATTTATACAGCACCGACAATGTACACATTATAATAGGAGTAAATACATTACAAACAATGGGAATATGGGTAAATGAAAACATAAGGCTAAAGGGGACCCTGCCCCAAAGAGCTTACAATCTAAGTGATATGTGGGGAGACTTGCAGACACATTAGGGGTAAAAGTGCAGTGTTAGAAGTGCAGACGGGGGAGGTCACGTGCCCCCGGAGATCGTAGCGGGGGAGTAGAGCGTTTAATGAGATTGGATTTTCCGCTGGGGTTTGGATGTGGGAAGTGAAGGTGAATGACGAATATTGAGCGTTCCACTAGTAGGGAGAGATTAGGGATAAAGGTTAAAGCCGGGAGAGGGCTGTAGAGGTAATAGGTGCAAAGATGAGACGACCTTGGGTTGAGTGTAAGAGACGATTAAGGGTGGAACAAGAGATCAGAGTTGAGATATATGGTGGTGCAGTGGAGTGTAGGGCCTTAAAGCTGCAGTTCAAGCTGTCGTTTAAAAATAATAATAAAAAATGTCATTCAATATGTGCATCAATACAATCTGCACACTGACAAGTGATTAGCTAAATTGCTGATCGATCCGTTCTCCTGTAATTGATCGCTGAAATTCGGCTGGGGGTTCACTAAATGCATCTTGGGTAATTTTCTGCTGCACGGACAGCCAAAGTTCTGTGCGGAAGATCATGTGACCAGGCAGGCACTAGATTCAATTGGTTCGCTGCTAGAGAGGGCAGGGCTCAAAAAGGTGATGCTGTTTCAGAAGGGGAAGGGGCTGTGACTTTGTAAATGGCTGCTATAGGAACAAAAATGTGTGTTACATTAACAATTTCTTTAAAATTTTTTTTTTTTTTTTTTTTTTTTTTTAATACTACAAGTACTTTCTCATAGAACAGAACTGATTTATTATTTTACAAAACAACACACACACACACTAGGGATATTGCTTGAACTGCAGCTTTAAAAGAACGTTAAACCTATAGTAGTTTAAACGGAAATTAATAGGAAGCCAGCAGAGAGAGTTCAGGAGGTAGGAAGAAGATCCGCGCCTAGAATAGCAGGAGATGATTCGGCCAGCAGCATTTTGAATGGACTCTCAAGAGATACTGTAGATGTGAGGCAGGAAGGCCAGATAAAAGAATGTAACCGTAATCAATGCGGGAGAGAACACGGGCAGGCATTAGTGTTCTAGTGGTAGAGGAACATAGGTAGGGCCGTATCTTAGCCATGATGTGAAGGAAAACACAGCAAAATGTAACTCCTAGGCAGCGTGCTTGCGAGACTGGGTACATAGTAGTGTTATTGACTGTAATGGGGAAAGGAACAACGGGGCCAGGTTTGGGAGGAAATCCGAGAAGTTCTCATCTCTTCCATTGTAATATTCTGTAAAGATAATAACCCTTGTATCCTTCAATGGAGACATCGGTGACACATTTTCCTAACTTAGGGCCTCATGCAGAGAGCAGCGCAAAAAGTGAAAGCGGCATTAATTGGCGGATTCTGCCTTCAGAAAGGCAGAAACCGGCAAGTTTCAAAAAAAGCGCCATTTTTTTTTTTTCCCCTTCAAATTCGCCGCGCGCCTGGAGAGTTTAAATTCTCTCCAGTTTTTTTCTCTGCCGTATGCAGAGAGCCGCAATCGCCATCTAGTGGCTGTTCGCGGCAAAAAAATGGCGCGATTTTCAACATTTTCCCTCTCCACCAAGCAGCTGGCGCTCCGCGGCCGGTGGAGAGGGAAAAAAAAAAACGCGATTTTTCCCCCAGTAGTTTCAACAGCGCTAATAGCGCTAATAGCGCTGGTTGAAACTCTCCATATGCAGAAAGGCAGTTTTCTGCCCTTTCTGCATATGGAGATAAAAACTCTCCAAAAAAGGTAAAAATTTTCCCCCTCTCCAATTCTGCATAGCGCTGCTCTCTGCATGAGGCCCTTAGTCCTATACCTAATAATAAGAGAGGCATCGGGCGTATATACCTCTCACCTCTCTTACAGAGGGTTTGTTCTTACAGTACATACGTTACTTCTTTCCTGCCAGGGCATCAGGTACACATACCTCCTTCCCACAGAGGTATTGGGTACGCATAACTCTGCTCTCAGATGTGTGGAAACAGGGATCTATGTATTAAACATTGCAAATGTAATATTTGGCAATACATTGAGCGACAGTCACAAATAATATTGCGCTTGAACTTTTTTTTTTCTCAACATGCGGCTTAACATGAAAAAATAAATATATTGGCGCAAACAAAGGGGATAAACACGGCCTAGATATACATGTAATGTACGTAATAAAATTGTATCTGGGCGCCAAAAAACATGGTTGAACCTGAGACAAAATGATGCGCCAAGTCGTACCTGGAGGAAAACCTACAAAGTCTATTTATACTGTTAGCACAGAATTAGAAGTGCTTAAATTGCTCTGTATATCACAGGAACTGTTGTAGATGCAGCATGGATGTTTCATTGTAAACATGATATAACATGGTATTCATTACATAACATTAACAACATGTATTATTTTCCCAGGACGGCTATTCTAAAATATAATAAACAAATATTTTTTATTTATAATTTTTTTTTTTAAATACACATTCTGTGATTGCCCTCGCTTATTAAGGTATTCCAAGTCCTGCCTTCGGATTTCTCTTCTTCTAGTGTTTGTATACACAAGCTTCTACCTTAGAGGTACGTCCCTTTATCTCGTGGATATGCACAGACATACTTTTAAGTGATAGGTAGCTATATATGAGATTAAGGTTGGAGATATAATATATTTGTATCCTGATAATAGATTGTACACTAGTGCAGCTTTCTGTCTTTAGAGGAGCAATCCATGCAATATCATAGGTGTTTTTTAAAAAAAATCAGTTCTGTAGTTTTAGATAATACTTACTACATCATTTTTTTAAAATCAACTCTTAATGCCAATTTTAATGAGTTTTAATACACTGAGCATCTTTTGATGTCTACTGCAGGTTTTAACCCACTACCCCAGCAGTGCAAGATCTTTGTAACACTTTCCTGGTTGTGATCATTTGTTGCCAATGTTCCCAGCAGTTTGAGCTGCAAACTGTAACAATAGTTACCATAGTCATATAAGAATACACTGTAGCTGCTGAGTTACACTGGCTGAAGGATTGATTGAAACAGAAAGGCCGCCATTTAGTGAACCCTGGGAAGCAGGATCTTTGCTGATCGATCACGGGAGCACAAATCGAACGGCAACTTAGGTAATTAGTTATCAATAAAGGTAATCAAATGATACATATATCAAAACAAAAATAAAATGTAAAGTGCCACGCAGAGAGCTTCTTTAAAGATGCCTTAAATGTATATACAGATAAGTAAAGCAACAGTGAGCACTCCAGAGATCTTGATCTAAACGTGAGCGTTTAATGTTGGATCAACGTGTCGGTCCCTCCTTGGACCTTTGCCAAGGTGTATACAGTGGTCTCGGTTATCCAACCTAAACGGAACTGAGACCATGTTGGATAACGGAAAATGTTGGATAATCAGGAAACATGAGGGGGGGGGGGAGTGAAACAAATCAAATATTAATGCAGTATGTAATATATTAAATGCAGTACAGTATAAGTTTGTATAATACATACATACACATATGTATTAGGTTTATTAATACAGTATATAATTATTCAACAGTTAATGCGTAAAGAAATTAGGTACGCAGCGGGCGGCGGCAGCAGGGCGTGTGCACGCGCAGATGTGGGATAAAACAGAAGGTTGGATAATCAGGACTCTACGGTATATGTAAAAAGTCACACAACAACCCTTAAGTGCCTGTGACAATGTTGCTTTAATTGGATGATGCAATTTAGAGAATTCAAGGTCCCAATTTACTGTGAGGTCTCTGCTTCACCCCCGTCTGTACATTATGTAAACTCGAAAAGGAGTGGGAAGAAATGAAAACAAATAATCCACACCTCTGTATTGAAATACACTCATCCAAAAGTGCTCAACTCCAGTCCTCATGCAGGATATCCCAGCTTCAGCACAGGTGGCTCAATCAGTGACTCAGTCAAAGACTGAGCCTCTGATTGAGCCACCTGTGCAGAAGCCGGGATTGCTTAAGCAAACTGTGCTGCAGCAGGGATATCCTGACCGGGGTGGGAGGGTGAGGGGGAGTTGAGCGCCCCAGGGTTAGTGTATTAGTGTATTTTTCAATAAAGAAGTTTTGGGGAAGGGGGGGGGCTTGAGGACTGGAGTTGAGCACCCCAGGACTACTGTATTTCGATAAAGAGGTTTGGGGGGGGGGATGTAGGGGGGTAGGGGGTGAGGACTGGAGTTGAGCACCACAGCCCATATCTTTGAATCGTTGTTCTGCCTACAATGTCACACTGGACAGCCTTGTCTTAACTCTTCCACTGCTGACTGGTACCTGCTCCATTCCCTCATGGCAAAGGGGTAAGGAATGCACCAGCGCTGAACTTATTCCAACAAGAAAGTTTGCTCAACCAAAACCAATTACTGTCCTGCTGGTGGCTGGCTGGAGTTATGGAAGAAGGTTTATGAAACGCGCGCTTGGCTGCTCCAATCTCACTCACCCTAGCTTCCATTCCATTCCAGCCAGTTGTCCATCACAGAACTCCTGCCCACCCCCCATTGCTCCTGATCAAAGTCTTCTCAAGCCAAAGGTCACGTAACATGTCAGACCCACAAGACGGTGTCTTTATTATTGTAACTGTTGAGCATCTCACAGAATGGAAAGGATCATTTAGATTTGAGGAATATCTTATTTTCTTAACACCCGGCACACCCTTTCTCCCACTATAGAAAGCCTTTCAACTAGCAGCCTCTTAACCCTTGCTTCCCTCCCCCCCTCCTCGTCTCTCCCAGCATCCTCTCTGGTAATTCCTGAGGGGAGCTTTTCGCACAGCCCTGGCTTGTACCTCTATGTCTCTTCATAACCTTCAAACCAGAATAATCCACAATAACACCTTACTAAAAAAAAAAATATTCCACAGACTTGCTGTCCCTCATCAAATGTTTATCTCTATAAAGGCATTTATCACCCTTTAAACCCCTTATCACTGTTTTGTGAATCGGCCCCTATGTCCTGCAAATGAAGGTATCACTTGTGAGCACATTCTCATGGTCTCCAACCCTGCTTTTCATCATCTCCTAGCATACAATGCTTCCACTGCAGCAAGGGAGTCTGGGAAATGACATGCAGGTGAGCACATACTGTCCTGAAAGACCATTCACCCTTTCCTCCTTGAGAGCTGCTTTAATGGTGCCATTTTTACACAACTTCCAAATGCAACACTCATACTTATTATGGATATATGGCTCTGCCCCAGTCCCTCACAAGCATGCTCAATGTAATTTCACTGAGGTATTAAACCCGGGCTGTGCTGAAAAGCTGTGCAATGCGGCCGGCATACGCTTATAGGGGAGTCCATGTTAAAATGGATTTGAAGCAAAAGGTGACACTGGGTGCTCATCTGCATGTCATTTCCCAGAATCCCTGGCTGCAGTGGAAGCATTGTATGCTGGGAGATAAAGGTGAAGCAGGGATGCAGACCTGTTTGAGATGTGAATGTGCTCACAAGTGATATTTTGGTGTATGCTATACGGTGGAGGGTTTTTGTCACTTTCTTTTCCCACCATAACTTATACAGTTAGGTCCGGAAATAATTGGACACCGACACAATTTTCATAATTTTGGCTCTGTATGTCACCAAAATGGATTTGAAATGAAACAACCGAGATGCAATAGAAGTGCAGACTTTCAGCTTTAATTCACGGGAGTTGAACAAAAATATTGTATGAAACGTTTAGGAATTGCAACCATTTTCATACACAGTCCCCTTATTTCAGGGGCTCAAATGTAATTGGACAAATTAACACAATCATAAATAAAATGTTCATTTTTAATACTTTGTCGAGAATCCTTTGCAGGCAATGACTGCTTGAAGTCTGGAACGCATGGACATCACCAAACGCTGGGTTTCCTCCTTTGTGATGCTTTGCCGGGCCTTTACTGCAGCTGTCTTCAGTTGTTGTTTGTTCGTGGGTCTTTCTGCCTTAAGTTTTGTCTTCAGCAAGTGAAATGCATGCTCGATCGGGTTGAGATCAGGTGATTTATTTTTATTTATTTATAAAATATTTTACCAGGAAGTAATACATTGAGAGTTACCTCTCGTTTTCAAGTATGTCCTGGGGCCTTGGGATTGACTCGGCCATTGCAGAATATTCCACTTCTTTGCCTTAAAAAACTCCTGGGTTGCTTTCACAGTATGTTTTGGGTCATTGTCCATCTGTAAAGTGAAGCGCCGTCCAATCAACTTCGCTGAATTTGGCTGAATCTGAGCAGACAATATATCCCTATACACTTCAGTATTCATCCGGCTGCTTCTGTCTTCTGTCACATCATCAATAAACACTAGTGACCCAGTGCCATTGTAAGCCATGCATGCCCATGCCATCACACTGCCTCCACCGTGTTTTACAGATGATGTGGTATGCTTCGGATCATGAGCTGTTCCAAGCCTTCTCCATACTTTTTTCTTCCCATCATTCTGGTACAAGTTGATCTTAGATTCATCTGTCCAAAGAATCCTGTTCCAGAACTGGGCTGTTTTTTTTTATAGATATTGTTTGGCTAAGTCTAATCTGGCCTTTCTATTCTTGAGGCTTATGAATGGTTTGCACCTTGTGGTGAACACTCTGTATTTGCTCTCGTGAAGGCTTCTCTTTATGGTAGACTTGGATAATGGTATGCCTACCTCCTGGAGAGTGTTCTTCACTTGGCTGGATGTTGTGAAGAGGTTTTTCTTTACCATGAATAGGATCCTACGATCATCCACTGTTGTCTTCTGTGGACGTCCAGGCCTTTTTGTGTTGCAGTGCGTTCTTTTTTTCTCAGAATGTACCAAACTGTTGATTTGGCCACTCCTAATGTTCCTGCTATCTCTCTGATGGAGTTTCTTTTTTTGCAGCCTAAGGATGCCCTGTTTCACTTGCTTTGAGAGCTCCTTTGACCGAATGTTGTGGGTTCACAGCAACAGCTTCCAAATGCGAATGCCACACCTGGAATCAACTCCAGACCTTTTACCTGCTTAATTGATGATGAAATAACGAAGGAATAGCCCACACCTGTCCATGAAACAGCTTCTGAGTCAATTGTCCAATTACTTTTGGTCCCTTGAAAAAGAGGGGGCTACATATTAAAGAGATGTAATTCATAAACCCTTCCTCCAATTTGGATGTGAATACCCTCAAATTAAAGTTGATAGACTGCACTTTAAGCCCATATTCATTATATAACTGTAACTTGAATTTATTTTGGTACACAGCCGAAATAACAAAACTTGTTTCAGTGTCCAATTATTTCCGGACCTAACTTATATAATGTGTGGTTGAAACCTATCACAACTTCAAATAGAGAAGCCAGTATAACTAGCTTCACACTGATGAGACCCAAAAGGCTGAAACAGCCGCCAGTGACTCTTACTTGAGGACTGGAGTTGAGGACCTCTGCCTTAAAGCAACAGTTCAAGCAATATCCTACATGTGTGTTTATTTCAATAAATCAGTTCTGTACTATGAGAAAATACTTGTAGCATTAAAAAAAAAGACTGTTTTTAAGACATTTTTAATGTTTCTGGTGTAGGAAGCATTTCCAAAGTGACAGCCCCTTCCCCTTCTGATAGGCTCTGGCTCTTGAGCCCCGCCCTCTCTCCAGCTGTGCACCAATTGTATCTAGTAACTGCCCAGCCAACCATATTCTAGGAACTACATTGCCGAAAGTGCAAGAACTGAGTTAAATAACCCAGAGCAAGCACTCTATTACAGTCAATTACAGGAGAACGGATTGATCTGCAGCTTAGCTAATCACTTGTCAGTGTGCAGATTGTATTGATGCACATATTGAATGGGGAAAAAAAAATATATATATTTTTTTAAATGGCAGCTTGAACTGCAGTTTAACAGACCTAGATCTATTACACAAGAAGGTAGCAGGGGGAGCAAGAAGCTCCTCTCTCTAAGGCTGCGGCCAGGTAGGGAGAGAGTGCGCTGGCGCTCGTGCGCGGTGACATCACGTGCTCTGCTGGGCCAGGCGATTTATGGCCAGCTAGTTGCACGCACAGGAGGCGTGTCGGGGAGCGCAGCCATGACGTCATGGAGCTGGTTCGCCCTCATTGGGCGAACCGCTCACGTGACGCGCCAGCGAGCGGACTACTCAAATTTTCTTGCCTCTGCAAGCAGCAAAGCGCTGTGCATGCGCATGCGCTCACTCACGCTGGCCACACACATTGCAGCAATATGTTTCATCGCAGCCAGCGCGATCGCACGCGCCCGTTCACGCGTCACCCTGGGCGAGGCCTAAGGCTACGGCCCCAGTGAGCGCGCGCTCACGAGCAACAGAGCACCTCACGTCGCTCGTGGCCTTCACCCGAGCGATCTGTGGACTTCAGATCACTTGTGAAGGGGAGGCGTGGTGGGGGTGTGGCCGTGACATCACACGGCTGGTTCGCCCTCATTGGCTCCAGGCAGGGAGTGGTGCGCGGGTCCATGGCCAACTGACTAGGCGGAGACGGGGCTAACTAAGAACATGGCTTTCCTGGAGCTGTTCCCCATTATAGTAGCAGAGTTACCCATTATCAGTGGAGTTATGGGCCAAGGAATTGGCAAACAAGCATATACTGTAATATTCTGGTCAGGTAATTTGGGGGTGGTAGAGGCAGTGAACGACATATAGGCAATGTCACCACCGGTGATAAGGTTATTGCGCAGGTTGGTCCTGCAGTGCATGCAGGGAATATAAACCTTAAAGCAAAGCATGTCCCTGGGAAGCTTAATATAATTGCAGGTGCATTATCTCGCTGTAACTGGCCTGCATTTAGATGGGCAGCCCCAGTCGCGCAGGAAAGAGGTTTGACCTGCCCAAATTATCTGTATCAATTAGGACAGAGGGATTGAGGGCTTTGGTGCAGCAATTGCTAGCCCCCCGCACCTGGAAAACTCATAACAACGCATGGTGGCAGTGGCGCAGTTTCAGGAGTGCCTCAGGTGGTGTTGTCAGGTTAGCAGAACCCACCAGCTAATCCATTTGTTACTTACCCAGAAGTGCGCGGGTATGTCACGGGCAAAGGCGGGGTGTACGCTAGCGGGCATGGAATTTTTTCTGAAGTTGCAGGGGCAAGTAGATATCACCAAGGATGTCCTCTTCAGTCGAATACTGATAGGTTGGGGCAGCGCATGCAGGGGGGAAAAGAGGGAGTCGGTAAGGGTGGAGAGCCTGAACAAGGCGGCAGAATCAGTATGTGCAGGGCCCTTCAAAATCAGTTCATTTAAATTTCACTTTGTATTTGTTTTTTTTGGAGCCTTTAGAGTAGGGGAACTGGTAGTAGCATCAAAAACTCGCGGGGACACTGGCCTGTTCGGAAATGTGATTATAGGGGAGGAGACAGTGGCATGCCGCATACACAGGTCAAAAACTGACCAAGCAGGGAAAGGGGCCAGGGTACATCTGAGACAGCATGAGAACAGGAGGGTGTGCCCTGTGAGGGCGGCAAAGCGCTACGCCAGGCAGCGATCGTAAGGGGGCGTAGCCTTTCTGACGCATAAAGATTAAACTCCTCTAACCAAATTTCAGTTCAACAGGATTTGTAAACGTTACCTAGAAACAGGAGGCAAAGAAGCCACCAATTTTGGGACCCACTCATTTCGGATCGGGGCTGCAACGGTTGCCTCCGAGCAGGGGCTGCCTATAGCGCAGATTAAGGAACTGGGGAGGTGGAAATTAAATGCTTACAAGGGGTACATTAGGTCCCGGCAGGGGAGTAGTTAAATAATCCTGCAGTTCTAACATACTTTCTGTCTTCAGCGCGGGAGAGGCGGGCGCAGCACGGGAAGTCTGGCTGATCGGTCATTCTTTCATTTACCGGGCCCAGGAGCGGGCAGCGAGCACGCTGGGTCTGCAGCTGGGAGTCCCACAAGAGAGCGCAAATACAGCTCCACCCCGTTATAACGCGATCCGTTACAGCGCGGATCCGCTTATAACGCGATGCGAGCGTGGCTCCCAATTTTCGTATTTTTGAATACTTTACAACACGGTTATTGGTATCTGAAATACTTTATTGTACAATGCGTACACTTGTACATTATTTCTAACGCGATCCGCTTATAGCGCGATGTGATTCTTTGGACCCCAAGCGCAGCGTTATAAGGGGGTTGAGCAGTATATAGAAAAAATAGAAAACACAAAAATAGTGCAATATGTCCATCAAATGTGTCAATCCTATAGAGTGTGTACTCACATACCTCTAGTACGTTTAAGCATATCCAATGCAGTGGCAAAGTAGTATCTCTAGTTGTCTTGGTGTGTGGGAACCGTCATAGGAAAATTAAAACCACATGGCGTAGACTGATAAAATATTTGTATCCTCAGATAGGTAAAAGTATTGCACTCACATGATGCTAGTAAATAACAAGCGTAGAACAGATACAAGAAACAGGCGGGCGTCAGCTGGGGTGTTTGGCGTGCGCACCACTCCTCTCCACAGCTACGCTGCGTCTCCTGTCTCCCCTCTGAGGCTGTGGCACAAGTCTTAGGAAGCTGGGCGCTATCCTACGTGGGTAGGCCCAGGTGGCCAAGAAAAGGGAGACCTAGGGTGAGCAGATGACAGGGCGGGTTGGAGATGGCTCCCGCCGGGCGGTTTAGAGAAGGGCTCCCGCCGTACACCACTAAATCAGGATGCCCCGCAGCTACATTCCTGTCTATGCCCCTGCACAGAGTTATTATATATCGCCATGATGAGATGGGGCTAGCACTTACATGTCACTCACTTTAAGTTAGCCGGCCCACAGGGGAGACACAGAGACTCGCTTACTGACTGAAGCAGGTTTATTACCTGCAGAACAACAGATAGAAAGCAGGAAATCACACAGAGAGGTGTCTCTTGTCCTTCTATAAGTTACAACTGCTATTACATCTACTTATCACCTCCTTTTAAGTACATTTTTGGACCAGGAAATCTGAAATTTGAAAGTGGAAAAACTGGACAGGACAGGACAAGAGACAGGGACAGGGACAGGGACAGGGACAGGGACAGAGACAGGGACAGGGACAGACTACATTGTAGTGGAACTAAAGTGATTCTGGTTCCTGTCTATCAGAAGATTACCAAGAGCCTGCAGAGACCCTAACCATCTGCATCAATCAGAGAGTCCTGTGTATAAAACTCAACTGGGAGTCTGGGGACGCCCAATATGCTTGTACTTTCCTCTGGATGCAAATCAGGGTATGTGTACAGACCTGTAACCAATTAGTATGAGCTCCAACCTTAAAGATTTAGCTGGCCAGCAAGCTATTTGGGACATGGGTTTGGGAGTGTATAGTGTTAATAGATAAAGTTTTGGCTCTTTTTGTTATACCTCATTGCTTTGCATTTGTTGTGAACCAACTAACATTTAAACCCCTTTTCTAAAAGGTTTTCTTTATAAAATTTTTTTTTTTTGCTAAGCACCCGTGTCTGGCTTCTTCTTGTACCCGTAAGATACAAACAACACCTTTAACTCTACTACCCATCCCGCAACCGGCCACAAAGCATTAGAAGACGTCTGGTACAAATTGGTGGCAGTGGTGGGATCCATTTGCGGGACCCAAAATAATTCAGATTCACAGTTTTGTTTTTTGGAACAATTTGGTGGTTAATGGCCCTGAGTATTGTAGAAAATATTTTGCTATTATCTCTGTTAACATTGCAATGGACCTGGACAATGTACTGCTTCCCACTGTAGGGGGCCAGATCAGGATGAGTTAGGCAACCTGACCAATGCAAATTCTCCAGTCCGGGGGGATGGGATTTAGAGACCAATCTTTAATCACAGCTCCTATGACGGCAAACAAAGAGAGTGGGCTGACTGGTTGGAACATTTTGAAATAGGAGTAGACATTAACGGGTGGATTGAGCCTGTTTGCTTAAAGTTCATAGGTCTACTGTTACAGGGAAAGGTGAGAGCAATATACAGAGGCTTAGCAGCTGAAGTGCGTCAAGATTATAAGTCGTTAACGGCCGCTTTAAAAGAAACACTCAAGCCAGAAATCTGTGATGACTGGCACCACGCAGCCTTTAAAAATGAAAGGGAAAAAAGGGAGAGACAAGGTCTGATTTTGGGTACGTCCTGAAACATCTGGCTGTAAAAGCCTTTCCTCAAGCCAGCCCTCAAGTCCAGGACTCTTCAGCCTGAGATCATTTTATTTTGTACTCAACAAGTGGAGACCTTTGTGTTCAGTTGCAACTGGCTAAGACCAAAGATTTAGTGGCAGCTATTAAAGTCGCTATTGAGAGGGAAATGGTGCGACATCTGGAGTATCAAGAACTTGGACCTGCCAGAGGTGGAACAGAATGTGAAGTTTCCCAAGCCAGGGAAATGTCCAGTCTTCAGCCAATGATGGAAATGCTAAAGAGTTTATGGGACGAGGTAGAACAGCTCAAAGGAGTAGTAAAGAAAAGGGAAGTACCGCTCGCAATGGTGCCTGCAAGAGAGGAAAGATTTGTTTCTCTGCGAAGATGCTGGATATGTAGGAATCAAGGTCACTTCTAAA
The DNA here is from genome assembly GCF_040206685.1 of Ascaphus truei. NCBI lineage: Eukaryota > Metazoa > Chordata > Amphibia > Anura > Ascaphidae > Ascaphus > Ascaphus truei. Next base: position 24,913,897 of record NC_134488.1, read on the forward strand.
ATCAATGTCCTCAACCTGGACCAGACAACCAGATAGAATGTCTGAACAACGTTAGTCTCTTCAGGACCAGCAATGGCACAAGCCATTGGAAAAGCTTATTATCTTGAATGGAAGATTGATGTTACCCCCTGTTGTTTTCTAGTGGATTGTGCGTCCGAAGTTTATATAATTAAAACACAACTCTGGAAACAGATTAACAGTGCGATCAAGCTAGCCGTTGCCACCCTATGATGTACTTTGAGCGGTGAACGGAGAACACCTTCAAGTGGCCGGTACTTGGAACACAGTGGTGGAGTTGGTTTGACTTCAGTTAGCCTGTGAGTTCATAGTGGTTGATGACACTACATAGGATGCATTGCTTGGCACTGACTTTTTGAAGAAGTATGGGGCTGATATCTGCTTCTCCTGCGATACATGTATCCTGCTAAGAAGGAAATCCGCTCTCTTCCCTTTGAGGGAAGCAAGGGAGATACACAAAGTCATTATGGAAAAGAATGTGACGGTACCTGTGACAGGGTGAATAAACGTCACCAGCCATATACCTGGCAAACCTATGTTTAGGTTTGCAGTGCAGCAGTGCCGAGGTTAAGTTTCAGTTGAGAGGGCTGCTTAATTAGTCTGACCCCAGCTGCCTCATCAAGGGGCTTTAAAAAAAAACAAGGCTAGACACACATGGGAGCTAGCTGGTCAGGAGACAGGAGTAAAATGCTGAAGTAAGATTACTGCTACAAGGTCTGTTTTCAAAGTACATGTTTGATGAACTGTCTGTGTCCTGCATGCTGAAAATAAGCTGTCTTGTTTTTCTATGCTGAAGAGAAGCTATTTTGTATGCCGACAAGAAGCTGTTTTGTTTTTGTGTGCTGTACTTTTTTAAGGCTCAATAAATAAGCCTTATAAAGAAAACCCGCATGTGGTTGCATGTACCCTGCAACATATGGTGTCAGAAGTGCCGGGATTTTGAGAGGCCCCTGCAGTTGAAGGGCCACACACACAAAAAAAATGATTAAAAAAAAATGGAAGAATTTTTAAAAAAGTTTCTGTGTGAGCAGGCTCGACTACAGGCAGAGAGAGTTGAAAGACTATTGCAACAGCAAACCCAGCTCCTAAGCCAGCAGCAGGAAGCACAGGATGAGCGGATGGCCAGGTTGCTGACGCAATTCCAGGGGTCTGCCAGTCCAGAACTTACGAACAAACCCCCAGTCCTCCTGAGGAAAATGGCTCTGAACGAGGATCCAGAGGCTTTTCTACTGACGTTTGAAAGAGTTGCCGAAGCCCAGGGCTGTTCTGCAGATCGCTGGGCAACCGCTTTGGCCCCGCTCCTCATAGGAGAAGCATAGGCTTCATATCAGAGCCTCCCAGCAGACCAGGCAATTGATTACAAACAAGTAAAAGCCGCCATACTGGATCGCTTAGGTCTGACCCAGGAGACCTACCGGCAGCAGTTCCGGAGCCTGAAGTACACCTCGAAGATGAGACCCCGGGTCCTCGCTCAGCAGTTATTGGACTTGTGTACTCGCTGGATACAACCCGAGGAGTGCACTAAGGAGGCAATTCTTGAGCAGGTGGTTTTGGAACAATTCCTACAGATAATACCCCCTTCCGCACGCTCTTGGGTAAAACGCCATGCTGCTGAAACCCTCGCTTTGGCAGTTCGACTCGTTGAGAACTTCCTTGGGGCCGAGGACCAGGCGAGTGTCTGGGACAGGACGGATCCGACTACACCGTCACTTGCGGACGCCCAAAGAGAGAGACCGGAGCAATGGGGAAACTACGGACCATCCATACACCACCGCCAAGTTCCACAGAAGGAGCAGTCCTTCCAACAATGGAGAGGTCCAAATGCTGGTCACCGCCGAGAACCTCCTCCACTTCCTGATGTTGACTCGTCGCCACATGAGAGGAAATTTGGAGGATGTCGCACACAGGACTCATCGGAAGCCTGGTCTCCAGTTTCCGGCCCAGCTGAGCAATATCCACGTCACCCTCCGGCGAGAGAACCCGGTGCATGTTCTGCCTGCGGAGAACAAGGTCACCGTTACGTGGACAGTCCACAGATGGATTGTTCCTTCAGCAGGACCGTCGCCTCAGCCTTCACCAGAGAAAATTACAAGCCCTGGCTACTTCCAGCTCAGGTTGGGGGTAAAACCATCCAGGTCCTTGTAGATTCAGGCTCTGGGAAAACTTTGGTCTTCCAGGAACTGTTACCGCCTAACGTGTGTTCTTTTGACTCCACATGGAGTATAGAATGTATACACCGCGATGTAAAACGGTATCCGACGGCCAAAATCCGGCTACAGGTAAAAGGTCAGGAGGCCTACCTCGAAGTAGGAGTCGCTCCTTGGCTCCCTGCCCCCGTTGTGCTCGGCCGGGACTGGCCTTTCTTTTCAGACCTAATGGCGCCAGTCTCTCACAAGGAGCCTTATTCTGTGGCTCAGGAGAACCCTGGTAAACTGTTCCCCTTCTCGGCTGACCTTTTCCCCAGTAGACACCGGGTTCAAAAGACTCGGAAGCAAAGACGCTCTGCCAAACAGGACTGGTTGCAGAAATCTGGGTCTCAAGGTGACCATACTAGTAGCCAGAATTCACAAGTGATGGCTGGGGATGGCCAGAGGGAGGGGGATATGGGCCCTGGAGATTTACCAGACCTATACCTCCCTGATTTTCACCAGAGGCAAAGGGAAGACCCAGTCCTTGCTAGACAATATGATAAAGTGGTAAAAATTGATGAGCAGATATTGAATGCACAGGGGGTGATAGTATTCCCCCATTTTGAATTATCAAATGATATCCTGTATAGGGTGAATAGGCAGACACAAACAGGGGAGGTCACCAGACAGATATTGGTTCCCAAGGCGTTTGTTAAATCTGTGTTCACTCCAGCCCATACTGTCCCTTGGGGTGGTCACCTTGGTAGGAATAAAACATTGGACCGTATTTCGTCCCGATTCTATTGGCCAGGGATGCATAGTGATATTGCTAAGTTATGTGCGGCATGTCCTGAGTGCCAGCTAACTAGTCCGAAGGGACAAAAACCAGCCCCTTTGGTTCCTCTACCCTTGGTGTCAGGTCCTTTTGAGAGGATTGGGGTAGACTTGGTAGGACCTCTAGAACCTTCTGCGAAAGGACACAGGTTTATTCTTGTAATAGTTGACTATGCAACAAGATATCATGAGGCGTTCCCCCTGAGGACAGCAACGGCGAAGCAAGTAGCCAACAAGTTGTTGGAGCTGTTCTCGCGGGTTGGACTTCCCCAGGTTTTGTTGACAGACCAAGGTACAAATTTTATGGCTAAACTGATGCAGGATGTCTTAAAATTACTAGAGGTCAAGTTGGTTCGGACATCGGTCTACCATCCACAGACTGACGGATTGGTGGAAAGATTTAACCGAACTCTAAAAGGGATGCTGAGGAAATTTGTAGATTCAGAGAAGAGAGCCTGGGATGAACTTCTCCCTTTTCTGCTGTTTGCAGTGCGGGAAGTTCCCCAGGCCTCCACGGGATTCTCTCCATTTGAACTGCTGTATGGACGCCAACCCCGGGGTATCCTAGACCTCCTAAAGGAGTCCTGGGAGGAACAGCAGTCCCCTTCTAAGAATACCCTGCAATATGTATTGGACTTTAGGAAGCGCCTACATGTGGTCGGTCATTTTGCTAGGGAGAATCTTAGATCAGCCCAGGACAGTCAGGAGAGACGCTACAATCAAAATGCTCGTATGAGAGTGTTTCACCCGGGAGACCAGGTGATGTTATAGTTACCCAGTTCTGAGAGTAAACTCCTAGCCAAATGGCAGGGCCCATTCGAAGTACTCCGCCGCACGGGTGATGTGGATTACGAGATCGCTCAACCAGGGTCCTGGAAGGGTAAACAAATTTACCATGTGAACTTGCTGAAACCCTGGAAGGTGCAGCGGTCTCTATTCATCCACCCGGTTGAGGAGGAAACAGAACTGGGTCCTCAGCCCCACGGGGGAACATCGGTGGTGACGAGAAAATCCCAATGGGTAGACAATTGTCCTCTGAACAAAAAGGGGACTTGTTAGAAATAATTGCACAATTACATGATGTTTTTTCTGATTTGCCAGGGCAAACTAATTTAGTTTCACATGTGATCGAGACAGCACCTGGGGTAAACGTACGTTCCCGTCCTTATAGGTTGCCTGAAAGTCGTAGGGCCCTGGTAGAGAAGGAGGCACTGTACAAGAAATGTTACACTTAGGAGTGATTGAGGAATCATGCAGTGAGTGGTGTAGTCCACTAGTTATGGTCCCTAAACCCGATGGGAAGGTAAGATTTTGTGTAGACCTCCGAAAGGTCAATGCGGTATCCAAGTTTGACGCATATCCGATGCCAAGGGTGGCCGAATTAATTTACGCCCTTGGTAACGCGTTATATATATCCACGCTGGACTTAATAAAAGGATACTGGCAAATACCTTTAGAGGAAAAGTCCAAGTGCAAAACAGCCTTTGCCACTCCCATGGGTTTATACCAGTTTGTGACAATGCTATTTGCATGCATGGAGCCCCAGCCACATTTCAGAGACTCATGGATAAAGTGCTGAGACCTCATAGGGCTTATGCCGCAGCCTACCTAGATGACATTGTCATTTATAGTAAACACTGGCGGGCTCATCTAAATAGGCTGAAAGCGGTCCTCAAATCTCTAAGAGAGGCAGGGCTCACAGCCAACCCTAAGAAATGTGCCTTAGGTAAGGCGGAAACCAAATACTTAGGGTATGCAGTGGGAGGTGGAAAAGTAAGGCCACTAGCCGACAAGGTAGCTGCCCTGAAAGGAGTTCCGACCCCCCAAACAAAAACGCAGGTACGCTCTCTGCTGGGTTTAGCAGGGTACTATCGGCGGTTTATCCCCAACTACTCGGAAGTTGCAGCCCCATTAACGGACCACACAAAAAAGTGTGCCCCTACACAAGTGGTATGGTCAAGGGAGTGTCAGAGAGCCTTTGAGGACATAAAAAGGTGTCTATCAGAGGGTCCCGTCCTTAGAAGCCCAGACTTTAACAGGCCTTTTGTAGTGCAAACCGATGCATCAGATATAGGGCTAGGGGCAGTGTTGTCACAACAGTTTGAGGGAGTGGAACATCCGATCCTTTTTCTGAGTAGGAAATTGTTCACAAGGGACAAAAACTACTCAGTAATTGAGAAGGAGTGCCTCGCAGTAAAGTGGGCAATTGAGGCCTTGATGCATTACCTGGCGGGAGTCCATTTTACATTGGTAACAGACCATGCTCCATTAAAGTGGTTAAATACTATGAAGGACTCCAATGCTAGATTGACCAGGTGGTATATCGCCCTCCAACCCTTCTCATTTGAGATTCAGCAGAGGCCTGGAAAAGAAAATGCAAATGCTGATTTCTTTTCTAGAGAAGGGGTAGATGGTCGGGCTTCAGCCGTGCGTGGCCCCAGCCACACACTAACAGGGGAGGAATGTGACAGGGTGAATAAACGTCACCAGCCATATACCTGGCAACCCTATGTTTAGGTCTGCAGTGCAGCAGTGACGAGGTTAAGTTTCAGTTGAGAGGGCTGCTTAATTAGTCTGACCCCAGCTGCCTCATCAAAGGGCTTTAAAAACACCAGGCTAGACACCCATGAGAGCTAGCTGGTCAGGAGACTGGAGTAAAATGCTGAAGTAAGATTACTGCTACAAGGTCTATTTTCAAAGTACATGTTTGATGAACTGTCTGTGTCCTACATGCTGAAAAGAAGCTGTCTTGTTTTTCTATGCTGAAGAGAAGCTATTTTGTTTTGTATGCTGACAAGAAGCTGTTTTGTTTTTGTGTGCTGTACTTTTTTAAGGCTTAATAAATAAGCCTTATCAAGAAAACCCGCGTGTGGTTGCATGTACCCTGCAACAGTACCCATCCGAAGTGAAGTAGTCCTAGCAGGAAGAGTAAAGAACTGGTCTGGACAAAAAGAAGATGGGCTATTGAAGCCTTCATTTGCAAGTCAGATGGATTTGCTTGTTGTATTCTGTTTGGGTAGAAGTCAACAAGGCCTGATTCCTGTAAGAGTGGCTAACGTGACGACCTAACCGCAGGTGATATATTCCGACATGTTGATTGGATTGTTTTACGGTGGAGTGTCGGTGGAGATGAAAGAGCATGCTCTCGCCCAGAAGATGGGAGTGACAAGTACCCAAAGTTTAATGAGGTAGTCACAGTGGTTTGCTATAAGAAGGTTCCCTTGGATCCCTAAGGGTTTGGTGGAAGAACTGAAACTAGAGCAGAGAAGTTTGGACTTAACTCGAGTGTAGGTCTTAGCAAATGTCTTAATGGAGTATGAAGAAGTGTTCAGCACTGGTGATCATGATCTAAGCTGCACAGGTTTAATGCAACACAAGATAGATACAGACAGCTCAAGACCTTTACGACTACCTCCCATGTGGTTGCCAATTCATTTCCAACAGGAGTTTGATAAACATTTCCAAGAATTAAGAGCTAGAGAGGTGGTGACTCCCTCTACCAGCCCATGGCAGCTGCTGTCATCCTAGTACGGAAGAAGGATGGTGGTGTTCTACTGTGTGTAGACCATCAGCGACTAAACGATTTGACACTAAAGGATGCTTACCCCCTCCCCAGGATTGATGACACCTTAGACCTTAAACTGGCAAAGGCTTTCTGGTTCTCAACTCTAGATCTAGGTAGACGTGTGACCACTCAGACAAATGTAGTATATGGCACCCCTGTTATAAATTCTTGCAAAATGTTTCAATATAATTATGTTTAATGTATCACAAATTAAATTATAATAAGCTTGCGGCCCTTCTGCTCCTAAATATTTTTTCTGATCAGGCCCGTTTGGAAAACGTTTTGAAGAGCCCTGATGTAGGGGTTAATAGAACGTACCATACAGCAGCAGTGCGCAAACTGGGGGACGCAGCGGTTACAGAGGCCCCGCGCCCGTCCCCAAGGCATTTAAATTAAATGCCGGGGGAGGCATGAGGCCTCTGTAACGTCCCTTACCTGCTGCCAGCCGGGTCTTCAGTGATGCAGCGTCAAATGATGCTGCGGGGTCATGTGACATGACGTCACATGACCCGCAATGTCATTTGACGCTGGGTTCTAAGCGAGGGGGGGTACGAACGCTGGGGCTCCCAGTCAGGGGGGCGCACACCAAAAACTTTGCCCACCCCTGCCATACAGTATATGCAAAGTGTGTGTTATGCACGGAATTCCTGTGACTATAGCAAATCAAGTACTGCTGAAAAAAATGAGTTCCACTGACCCTATTAGCATTAGAATACAGTCACAGCTTCAGACAGTACTGAGTCTGACATTCAGCTGTAAACTGAACACCTCCATGGATTGCATCTGTCTGGATGGAACATTCTAAGAGTGGTTTTAACAGCTAAATGAGGAGCACGGACAGTTGATTGATGATAAAAAAAACCTTGGCCAATCAGAAGGCTCCTTTTGTTAGGGCATGATATACCTCGTGTGGTCAGATAATAGGCTATGTGGGCTTTGCTGAATGAAGCATTCTCATTGGTTAATCTCAGAGCCTTGATATACAAAGTTTGCATGGAAGATGGCACTAATACAGACAGCCGAAAAAACGTTAACCCACTGTTTCTCAAAACTGACCAGATATTTGGACTAACCAACCATACCCTATCCATATGCAAATCAGGTGCATTTACCCATCTACCAGTGCATTGGGTCCTCCTAAAACCTTGTGTGTCCAATGGTCCCGGTGGACAGGAGTAAGAAACACCACATAAACCCATTCAATGGAATGGACCTGCTTTGCCTTGCAAAACACAGACATGCAATGCTAAATCCTGCTGTCCAGAACTGTACACGGCACCTTACTCCAGAGCGGGAGACTGGGCCTCACACATGCGCAAGATCTGCTTGAGATCCCTCTTCACCTCCGGAGCAAAATGGGGGTGAGGTTAGATCTGTGTTTCTGGTCAAGAATGCTGTCTGCGAGAAGGTTTACTGGCTCTGCACTCCTTTAACGCAGATTGGGCTGAAAATGCTGTGTTATGTGGCAGGCATGAGATTATAGGGGTGCCCAATGCTACATCCAATTGACAAAACATATAAAGTAATAAGTATAAAGTTTAAATACTTCAATAATAATATTTTCTTGGTTATTTAGCTAAACCCTTTGGCCAAACCGTCATAAGCCTGCTACCAACGTCAAGGTATAACCAAATGAATGCAGGTCCTATACTACACTGTGAACCCTTCCCTTTACCTCTGTATGAGGGGAAGCAACCACAGTGAGTCCTGTCCATTTCAGCAAAATGCTAGAACCTCCCAAGTTAAAAAGGTGGGGAGGGGAGAGCTCTGGGAGGAGGGGCCACCTACCTCCAAACAACTGGTACCAGTCTGGAACTAAATTAACACACACATTCCCAGAACGCTCTAACTCCAACACCCACCACATGATTATATATATATATTAAAAGCAGTGCTACTGAGCGTGGTCAATGTAGACAAACAAAAGACAGGGGTGCCCAATGCTACATCCAATTGACAAAACATATAAAGTAATAAGTATAAAGTTGAAATACTTCAATAATACTTCAATAATAATAATAATTATTACATATTTTATATATATATATATATCTCATGTGGTGGGTGTTGGCGTTAGAGCGTGCTGGGAATGTGTGTGTTAATTTAGTTCCTCCCAGAGCAGTACAGAGCCCAAGGCGGATCATGTCTATGATGCACACACATTACATTGGGACAATAAGGGCAGCTAGTGCCTTAAAATTGTTGCTTACAAGGGGATCTTTGTTCTGCGTTACAAGGTATATTTATCATCTCATTTGTCCGGTGTGCACCAGCTAGCGCTTTAGAGGGTGGTTACAGCTGGAGTGATGGAGGACGTATCTGACATTATAATTTGAGGTGTATCAAACTATGGGGTCCCTGCAAATCCCTTTTTCCCCCAATCCTTTACATCGGGGGTGCTCAACTCCAGTCCTCAAGCCACCCCCACAGGTCAGGTTTTTCAGGATATCCCTGCTTCAGCACAGGTCACTCAATCAGAAACTCAGTCTTCGACTGAGCTTCTGATTGAGCCACCTGTGCTGAACTGGGATATCCTGAAAACCTGACCTGTTGGGAGGGGGGGGGGGCTTAAGTACTGGAGTTGAGCACCCCTGCCCTACATGTCAATCTCAGCCAAGTCTGAGTCCTGTCTAAGGACACACTGTACATATCAAACGAAAGTCACCTGGTTTAACAAAGTTTCTACCGCAGTGCGGAGCATTTTATTTATTTGTTAACCTCTTTTTCGTCTTGTCGGACGTTTTTCATTCATAGCCTACAAAAGGTGCCTTTGACCACTAGGCTCCTGAAACTTTCCTGTTCTGCGGGTACACCTTTCTCTGTTGCTGGCAACTTCCCGTGACGGCAAAAAGTAAGCCGCCATAGGAGCGTATTACCACACCTCCTGCAGCAAAGCAGTTCATTTATCCATCTGTTTTTTAATGTCACTTTAGATACTTTCTGATTCCTTTTATGATACATGGAGAGAAAGAAATAAAAATGATATGTAAAGCGTTGTGATTTCCTATCTTCTGCTGAAGTGGTTTTTAATTTTTATTACCCGCTCTTTTATTAGATGAATGCTGCTTGTGTAATGTTGGGGAGGCAAATTGTAAAAAGTCAGAACCCGAGCGCTGCTTGTAAATCGAGACTAAGAACAAGATAATATCAGCTGATGACAGCGAGTGATTCCCCCCCCCCTTCCCCCTCCTTTCCACGATTTTGCAGATTGCGTATTACAAGGAGATTTTGTGGGGGAGGAAAGTTCTACAGCAGGGGCGGCCAACTCCAGACTTCAAGAGCTACCAACAGGTCAGGTTTTCAGGATATCCCTGCTTCAGCACAGGTGGCTCAATCAGTGGCTCAGTCTCTGACTGAGCCACCTGCGCTGAAGCAGGGATATCCTGAAAACCTGACCTGTTGGTAGCTCTTGAGGACTGGAGTTCGTCACCCCTGTACTATAGCAAGTACAGTAGCAATGCATACTGTATCTATCCGTTCTGCGGATACGTGAAGGATAATTCCCTGGGCAGAAGGAGCATTACAATGTTGCTGCCATACTGCGCCGTTGATGTGCAAACTAAGAGTGGCCAGGGAAACTTGTACCTAGGAACATGAAGAATTGACACTACCTCATAGTTACATAGTTACATAGTAGATGAGGTTGAAAAAAGACGTAGGTCCATCAAGTTCAACCTATGCTAAATTTAGACAACAGATACTTTATATTCTATATCTATACTTACTTATTCATCCAGAGGAAGGCAAACAAAAAACCTCAGTGTCACATCATCCAATGATATCTCATAAGGGAAAAAATAAATTCCTTCCTGACTCCAAGAATTGGCAATCGGATTAATCCCTGGATCAACATCCTTCCCATGTATACTTATTTGGTATATCCCTGAATACCTTTCCCATCTAAAAAGATGTCCAACCTTTTTTTGAACAAATCTATTGTATCTGCCATCACAGTCTCCATGGGTAATGAATTCCACATTTTAACTGCCCTTACTGTAAAGAACCCTTTCCTTTGTTGCTGGTGAAATTTCCTTTCCTCCAACCTTAAGGGATGACCCCGTGTCCTTTGTACTACCCGTGGGATGAATAGTTATTTTGAAAGCTCCTTGTATTGTCATCGAATATATTTGTATATAGTTATCATATCCCCTCTTAGACGCCTCTTTTGTAATGTAAATAAATCTAATTTAGCTAGCCTCTCCTCATAAGTTAGATTGTCCATCCCCTTTATTAATTTGGTGGCTCTTCTCTGCACTCTCTCTAGTTCCATAATGTCTTTTCTTAGGATTGGTGCCCAAAATTGTACTCCATATTCAAGGTGTGGTCTTACTAATGCTTTGTAAAGGGGCATAATTATGTTTACTTCCCTTCCATCCATTGTCCATTTAATGCAAGATAAGATCTTGTTTGCCTTTGCAGCTACTGCATGACTTTGGGCACTATTGCTAAACCTGCTGTCTACAAGCACTCATAAATCCTTCTCCATCAAGGATTCCCCCAATATATCTCCATTTCATTTGTACGTCGCCTTTTTATTCCTGCATCCCAAATGCATACCCTTACATTTATCTGTATTAAACCTCATCTACTATTTACCTCAGTTTCTCCAAGTCCTTCTGGAGAGAAATTACATCCTGCTCTGATTCTATTACCTTACACAATTTAGTATCATCAGCAAAGATGGAGACTTTGCTCTCGATCCCAACCTCAAGGTCATTAATAAACAAGTTAAAAAGCAGGGGGCCCAGTACCGATCCCTGAGGTACTCCTCTCACGACTTTAGCCCAACCTGAAAATGTTCCATTTATGACAACCCTCTGTTGTCTGTCCTTTAACCAGTTTTCAATCCAGGTGCATATATTATTACCGAGTCCAACTTTCTTTATTTTGTAAACCAACCTCTTGTGTGGAACCGTATCAAAAGCCTTTGCAAAATCTAAGTAGACCACATCAACTGCATTACCCTGGTCTAAATTCCTACTTACCTCCTCAAACAAACAAAAAAAAGCTGTGTGTGCTGTGCACGCGCATAGTAAGTGAAACTTCTTTGACTTTTGTCACAGAAATTGACTTATAACGCGCGTGCTCGGCACACATGTGTCAGTCAGTGTATGTGTCAGTCAGTGAGTATGTATGTGTGTCAGTCAGAGAGTATGTATGTGTGTTTGTTTGTGTGTGTGTGTTTGTTTGTGTGTGTGTGTCAGTCAGTGCATGTATCTGTGTATCTGTGTGTGTCAGTCAGTGTGTGCATGTGTGTCAGTCAGTGTGTGCATGTGTGTCAGTCAGTGTGTCAGTCAGTGTGTGCATGTGTGTCAGTCAGTGTGTGTGTGAGTGTGTCAGTCAATGTGTGTGTGTCAGTCAATGTGTGTGTGTGTGTCAGTCAGTGTGTGTGTGTGTGTCAGTCAATGTGTGTGTGTGTGTGTCAGTCAGTGTGTGTATGTGTGTGTGTGTCAGTGTATCTGTGTCGCTCTTTCTGTGTCCTGCCCCCTCTCTCCTGACTCCCCCCACCCCAGGCATAGCTGCGGACCCGCGGCGGCTCTGTCTGAGTCTCTCCTCCCCCCCTCAAAGGCAGGCAGAGCTGCGGACCCGCGGCGGCTCTGTCTGAGTCTCTCCTCCCCCCCCCTCAAAGGCAGGCAGAGCTGCGGACCCGCGGCGGCTCTGTCTGAGTCAACCTGAGGGACCCGGCGGTCAAATCTGCGCATGCGCCTCAACCTCCCATGTCTGTGTGGACGTGTGGGGGGAATGGCGGCTCTCCTCCTCCGGCCCCCGGCGGCGCTCAGTCAGCAGGACACAGGGAAGGGGAAGCGGAGTTAGGGAGGAGAGAGGCTGAGCAGCGGCTCCTCTCACAGCCGGAGGACTTGCGGGGCTTCCGCCATCTAACTACACCCACACCCGCAGCACCAGAAGCTCTGCGCCAGCCATCTTTGTACACCCATGGCAGCGGACGTGTGGGGTTAATGGCGGCCGTTAGGAGCGGCGCCGGCGGCTATCGCCACCGCCGCATGTCACAGCAGGCATGTGGGGGGGAGGGATGGGGGAGCCGTGACGTCACTTACGTTTCACATTTGTCCCCCATCTCTCCCGTTTTACCCCATCAGAATAGGTGCCACTAAAGAAGTTTCACTTCAATAAGGTTAGTTTGGCAAGATCTATCCTTCATAAATCCATGCTGACTATTACTAATAATTTTGTTTTCCATTAAGTATTCCTGAATATTATCCCGTATTAAACCTTCAAGTAGTTTCCCTACTATTGAAGTCAGGCTTACAGGTCTGTAATTTCCCGGCTGTGATCTAGCTCCCTTTTTAAATATAGGCACCACATCTGCTTTACGCCAATCTTGTGGTACTGAGCCTGTGGAAATGGAGTCCTTGAATATTAAATATAATGGTTTGGCTATTACTGAGCTTAACTCCTTGAGAACTCTTGGGTGTATGCCATCGGGGCCAGGTGCCTTATTTATGTACCTCTATGTACAATGTATATTTTCTGTGCATAAATGTAGGGAATTACATATTAGCAGAACAGTGTGTGTGTGTGTGTGTGTGTGTGTGTGTGTGTGTGTGTGTGTGTGTGTGTGTGTGTGTGTGTGTGTGTGTGTGTGTGTGTGTGTGTGTGTGTGTGTGTGTGTGTGTGTGTGTTGCCTGTTCTGTACACACATTGTGCACTACTGTATATTGCTGAATAAAATTTGTGCCCATATTTACTAAATGGTGCTAACCCATAAATCGCCTTCTGGCCCATTCAACGGAAGCGTTTTCCAGTACTAAAAGGTGTCTTTTGAGATAGCACCACTTAGCCTATATGGGCCTTACGCTTTTGGGACATGTTTTGGGCCACAAGATGCAGATGTAGCTCTGTAAATCTAAAATATCGTAGAGGAGTGCAATATAGAAGCAATAACTCTATTCTGTATCACAGCTGAATTAAAGGTACACGACTGTCTTGTCCATGGACAGTCACACAACTCTTCCCTTATTGAAGAAAAAGCCTTTCACACGGCTAAAACGTGCATAAATAAAAATGTACATGGGGTAGGTATGACCTAGTTCGGGAGTGGCCGACTCCAGTCCTCAAGGGCCACCAGCAAGTCGGGTTTTAAGGATATCCCTGCTTCAGCACAGATGGCTCAATGTGCTGAAGCAGGGATATTTTTAAGACCTGACCTGTTGGTGGCCCTTGAGGGCTGGAGTTGGAGTACTTCACTTGGAATCACAAGGCTGAAAATTAAAACACACAATCACAGCAAGCTCTAACCCCAGAACCCACCACATCATATATATATAATATATATATATATATTTGTATCAAAAGGAGAGCTACTGCACGTGGCCAAATATATACGACAAAAGACTTAAATACCCAATGCTCCATCCAATGAGAAAATACAGTTAAATACTTCAATGTTAGTATTCTCATGAGTAAGGGTCATTTAGTTAAACCCTTTGGCCAAGGCGTTATAAGCCTGCAGCCACGTCACAACCGTTAAAACGGCAAACCCATCGAAATGGTAATTACAGCATTCAAACCAGGTGGTCCTCCGGAGATAAACCTGGCTATTTTCAGCTCCGAGGACTCCCCTGTTCCTGAGACGCTTCCCTGTGGATCGTGTCCCCTGGAGGAAGCGGAGACACTCGTCACAGAACCCGGTAAGTATCTCGGGAACGAAAGGTTCCAGGGGCTGAAAATGATGTTCAGCTCCAAAGCACCAACCCAAAATTACAAGTGACGGATAAGATTGCGCAGGCGGGATTGCTGTTTTACAGTCCAGTTACTAATGCTGTAATGATCGGAGAAGCATTTTATACCTTTACCACGGAGTGTTAATATAATCACTTGGGTAAATAGACCAGTGTATGTCAGGCAGGTGAGGGATCCACAGCTATGTTTCTGTGCTAAAACGGCAAAGCACTGTAATTCCTTTATATTTTCGGCTAGATTTACTGCAGCTCCCAATCACTTTTGAGTAATCAATCTTCATTGAAGCGGAAGCTAATAGCACCCTTTAGTGAATCTGTCGATGGGGCTATAAAGAAATCATTACTAATATTTAGAGAGGCAGGAAGATACTTTGATGTAAGGTTATCTGACAGGAGTGGCCAACTCCAGTCCTGAAGGGCCACCAGTTGTTGACTGAGCCACCTGTGCTGAAGCAGGGATATCCTTAAAACCTGACCTTTTGAGGACTGGTGTTGGCCACCCCTGTTATATGTCATATCATAAGTAATACAAGAACTGAGCTCCTAATACTTAATGTCACATTGAGGTACAGCTCAACCCCGTTATAACGCGATCCATTACAGCGCGAATCCGCTTATAACGCGATGCAAGCTTGGCTCCTAATGTTCGTATTCATGAACACTTTAAACACGATTATTGGTATCTTAAATACTTTATTGTACAATGCGTACACTTGTGCATTATTTCTAACGCGATCCGCTTATAACGCGATGGGATTCTTTGGACCCCAAGCACAGCGTTATAAGGGGGTTGAGATGTATTACGGTTTCCTTTCATTGTACCACCAAGGCAGGTATGGGGGACCTGTTTCAGACGTGAATGTGCTCATAAGTGTTCTTTATCATTATCGTTCCTCTAGGAATCCAAAAACAACAGCAGAGTTGAGAGGAAGAGAGAAAAGATGGAAGTACCAAAACTTTTTGCAAACTTCCAACCCTACACTCTTTTATTTCTCCTCTTCTCTCTCCGTGTTCTACCCTTGTTTTTCCTTCATTCCTACATCTCTCCCATACATGCACTTCTTACCGCTCTAGGCTATAAGCACTTTCTTTTTTCCATTCCAACACTCTACAAAAACGTCTCTGTCATGTCAACATTTCTGCCTCAGTCCAACATTTCCGTCACATTCCTACACTTTCAACAACATAAACACAGCTTGCTTCTTTCCTCCCATTGGGTCACGTTCATCAAGTGCCCGTACAGGTTATCTCGCACCCACTCCGGCGTTAACGCCCATTCAAGTCCACGAGAGTTAACGACGAGTACGATATCCGTACCGGCACTTGTTGAAGGTTGCTTATTATGTCTTCCCCTTACATCTTCATGGCTCATCTCTTGTACCAGTTAAGACTTCTCATTCTGTACGACACGTGTGATGACTACAAACACTTGAACTCCACTACATCTCTATGCCCGACAAGGCGTCTTATTCATTTTGATACTCCAGATCAGAGGTGCTCAATTCCAGTACTCAAACCTCCCCCCCCCCCCCCACACCCATACAACAGGTCAGCTTTTCAGGATAGCTCAGCTTCAGCACAGGTGGCTCAATCAGAGGATCAGTCAAAGACCGAGCCCCTGATTGAGCCACCTTTGCTGAAGCAGGGGCTGATTGAGCCACCTGTGCTGAACCTGGGATATCCGGAAGATGTGACCAGTTGTATGGGGAGGGGGGGGGCTTGAGAACAGCAGTTGAGCACCTCTGCTCCAGATAATAAATGTACCACATTTCTGAAAGGCAGAAACTGAACAGGTTTGCATGACCCAGCAATGTTTTGGAGACTAGGGGCTGTTCCAAATAGTATAATCTGCAACACTTTATGGAAAGGAAAACATAGTCTTGCTATGCTGTCTACAGTTATTCTTAACCTATTTATCACTTTATACAGATCTGTGCAAACCAGGACATTTCATCGCTTTACCCCATGAACTTTTCACACGTTGCAACACTTCTTTACAACAACTCGCCGTTTTTATAGCACAACATGAATCATTATGTGTAGCACTGTTTTCTCAATCCATCACTACAGTACTATTCTGTCACCGCCTCGCTATTACGATTAACCCCTGTGCCGCCAGTGCTGACGTCACCCTTCTATAAAACCTTTAAGGCTTTTTCAACGTATTGTATCTTGCAAAATGTCACAGGGTCCCCTTGGTACCCCGGAGAAGTCAATGGCATTTTTTAGCAAGTCCTTTTACCAACTTGAGATCCTGCAGCTTTTCTATATACAATAAGAGCAAAGCTAGAAGTGGCAATAAAAAAGATACAGGTAGTGTCATCCAACACTGCACCTGGATTGTAACTGTGCAGAGTGAGAGGTGTGTGGTGTGTTGGCTGAGTCACATACCTTGTCATGCTCTTGTAACTCCTCACTGTTGGATAAGGTGACATTAAAGGATTCAGTAAACTGATGTGGGTCTTTCCCCTTCTTGCGCTCTTTTTTAGCTGCCAGAACCCGGAAGACTGCAAGCTGCTGGCACAGAACGGTGGCCACTGTGAGCCATACCCAACACCTCATTATGTGCTGGGGGAATATATCCTTCAAAGTTTCAAATGCTGGGCTGAGGGAAGCTTCCAGTCCCTCTGGAAGATGCTGGATAGGATAAAACAAGTGCAAAGTGATCCTTCAGTGTAGATAAGGAGACACCAGAAGTGGCCAAGACAAAGGGTCAAGATATAGCATCAATCTATTTAATTCCACCAGTTTTTTTTTTTTTTTTTTTTACAGATAACAGGATGGGTTGGAAGCGAGTGTTGCTCCCATCGACTTCCTCACAAGTTTAAAGAGCCTAATTGAAACTCACTCAACTATGAAGTCTGTGAAGTCTGAAGTATCAGGGCAGCATCTCAGCCCACATCTGCCAGCATAGAGACCCATCAGTGTATGAGCTTCTCTGCTATGACAGAACAAAGCGCTGATCAATGAAATCTTGACCCATCATGTGCATGGTGTGACAGAGCCATCCTTACGTTGACCATTCTCTCCTTTTGCGATGAACTGGCTGCATCCAGATGCTGCACCTCGCAGCACTTTCTTTCTTGACCAATCTATGGACACATGTAAAGAATATATTGACTGGAAAGTCAGAATCCACTTTTAACAGGTAGCTGCTCCAAAATTTCAACTGGGTTTTGAATTCTCAAGCAGAAGGGGGAAGAAAGAAAAAAAGTCAAGCCTATCTCTCCCCTACACAGATGAAACCACCTCCATATACTGTATGTATTCTTAGCTCCACAAGTTTGTGCCTACCTTTATTTAATTTTTTTAGTGACAATAATTCAATCCTCTTGAAAAGTCTGTTACTGCAGATGAAACAAAACAAACACAAAAAAAAAGGGATGTAACAGAAAGTCCAGTAGTCCACACAAAATCCCTCTTCTGATCTCTTTAACATATGCTTTTTATTTATTTTTTTAATTGTAGTTATTATTTAGATGGTGCTTTCTCTTTCTCTGTTCCAGTCTCTCTCTCTCTCTCCTCTCTCACTCTGTCTCTTCCCAACTGCAAATTGGCAGTTGCTCTCCAGGCTGCTTCATTTCACCAAATATATACTTCTTCCCTGTAACAGCCCAAACAACTTGTAGGAGAGAGGGAGGGGCCTCTCACTCACCATCTGTCAATCCTCTTTTTTTTCTTTTTTTTTTTTTAACAGCCCTATTAAAGAAGAGCTGATAAGCAGATCAACTCTTCTCCATAGAGATGTTAAGCACTTTTTAATGAACCCCTAACCCTTTTTTTATTGGGGAAAAGACTGCTCAGATTATGAAAATGTCAATTGAAAAAAAAACCTAGGAAAAGCCCCTATGGTTTAAACCCCTGTAGGTGAAAACCACTTCATTCAACCCGTTTGCAGATGATCTCTGATTATAACTTTTGGTTCTTGTAAATTGTGTATGTCATGTGTTTAGCATAGTAATACGGCATATCGTGAAATAGATCCGTTTTATGTATTCCCTGGTCTAGGCAGCATATTTAAGGCTAAGCTTATAGCGGCCGTGCGACCGAGCGCTTGGCGTCGTGCGCGCCTGTCGCCTGAGCGATGGTTGAACTGAGCTTCCAGCGACTGGGGAGGCGTCACCAGGCTGGTTCACCCTCAGCTTCGTCGCATACTATAATCACAGCCTAAAGCGGCAATCCAAGCTGGGGATTTTTTTTGCAAAGTATGTATGTGTATATATATATATATATATATATATATATATATATATATATAATCATTGAAGCAGAGGTCTCCGGAGCTGAACCCCGTTAATTTCAGCTCCAGGGACCCCCTGCTTCCGGAATTACAAGCCTCCGGAGGGGCCGCCGGTAGCCGTTCTGCACGACTAGCATATAATGGCCACTTTTCAAAGCTTCTGCGACCTGCGGGCCAATAGGAATCCATGACATCATCAGGGCAGCTTCCTATTGGCCCACGTGATGCAGGAGCTTTAAAAAGCAGAAGTATACCTGTACCCCCCTTCAGAGGTAAGCATCTCTCGAGCAGGGGGTCGCTGGAGCTGAAATTAACAGCGTTCCGCTCCGGAGACCCCCTGCTTCAATGCTCTGTAACAAAAAAAAAACAAAATCAATGGCTTGGATTGCTCCTATAAATGGGCGGGTATTTAATGCCCAAAAGACATCTAATTTGTCTATTATTATTACGTATTATTCTTTAAGCAGATTATTTTAAATTTTTCTATTTTTAGTAGTCTCTTTTTCTCCCTCCAAAAGTCGGGAGATCTAGAAGCTGTATTAGTTGCAGAGAAACCTTGGGCTCATATACAGGCAGTGGAACATTGCCTAGACCTATATTTTCATATACTGCTCCTGAAATGTGCCGTCCGTCACCGAACATGTCTATTCCGTGGTCAAAGTGGCTTGTATAAGTAGCATTGATACTTTTTACTGTGGTCGTAACTTTGTAATGCTCCCGCATCACGTCTTCATTATCTAACCGTGGGAGTATTTTACAAGTCATCTTTGGTTTGACAAATACTTTTCCTACCTGTAGCTTTGTAACAATGGCTTTTTATTATTTTTTTATGTCTGGGCAAAACAAATATAATAAAAAAAAAGGTTATTTAATATAAGACATAGTGGCACTGTGGCTCGATGCGAGAAATTCGAAACCTGCTAAATATTGGTGTACAAATGTGTGAACCTTATTTGAGAAGGATTTATAAAATATTGATGCCTCAAAGAACAGAATGCGTGAGAAGAAAGGAGGGCTACACTTTACTACTTAGTACCATCGCACATTGACTGTGTTTAAAGAGGCAATCCAAGCGGGTCATTTTAACATAGGATTGAAGCAGGGGGTCTCCGGAGCTGAACCCCGTTAATTTCACCTTCGGGGACTCCCTGCTTCCAGAGATACTTACCTCTGTAGGAGGGGGGGGGTGCAGGTAGCCGCTCCGCTCGGCTAGCAGGGATCACCTAATGGCCGAGGTTCAAAGCTCCCGTGCCCTGCGGGCCAATAGGAAGCCGTGACGTCATCAGGTTCGGCTTCCTATTGGCCCGCGTGACTCAGGAACGTCAAACTTTGCCGTGATGCCGGCACCACCGGTACCACTTAAAGGAGCAATTCATGGGGGAGGGGGGAAAGAGGGGGAAGGAGGTTCTATTATTTTTTTAACATAGGTTTGAAGCAGGGGGTCCACAGAGCTCTGTAGAGAGTGATGCAGCGCACCGCGATCAAAATGAAGAACAGGTCTGGCCAAAAATGTATAATCTTTAATAAAGTATCATAAAACCAAGGGATGCAGCCCTTCTACGCGTTTCGTGTCTAGCACTTTATCAAGAAGTGCTTCCACACGGTATACAGAACATTTAAGTAGTAATGGCTGCCAAATCTCGCGATATCTGTGACGTCACGTCCCCATCATAGCCAATAGAGCCTAACTATCTGACGCATGCGCACTAAGACCCAGAATGGGGGAGTGACCAGCCATCACGCAATCTCCCCAACACTGTTGAGGAACGCCCCTAGGGGAGTTCCACAAGGGGAGGAATGGACATGACGGAGACTGTATCCGCCCCCATCCTGGCTCTACGTGCCCGCTGCAGGTGTTAAACAACAAGAGAATATAATCAAAAGGTCTCAACTACAGAAAAGCAAAGAAATTAATAAGTATTAACCCCCTCACAACGCATATTGCACCCCCATGTGGTGGGAGATTAACCATCCACATTCCAGCCAACTCATCATCCTTAGTGGACAACCCGCAGGAGAGAGTTGAAAAATGGAACATGGTGTGTATCCCCCAGTCATGCGGTGTACATATATATGGAAAAAATGTACAAAATAGAATATAAAAATATATATATTATGTACTCCAACTTTTATGAACTAATGAGGGCTGTTAAATAAAATAAATCGTGGATGGGTTATATATACTAAAGAATATATATATAGCAATACTGGGCAGCCATTTTACAATAATCAAGAACATACAATTTTATTAATTAAAAAAATATATACATGTATGTAACAAAACATCTAAAAGAATTTATTAAAGTATACAATATACTCGTGTAAAAACAAATGAGCATCCTTGTGATGACAGTGAGACATAATTAATTCAGACAATCACATTTAAAGAGGCAATCCAAGCGGGTCATTTTAACATAGGATTGAAGCAGGGGGTCTCCGGAGCTGAACCCCGTTAATTTCACCTTCGGGGACTCCCTGCTTCCAGAGATACTTACCTCTGTAGGAGGGGGGGGGGTGCAGGTAGCCGCTCCGCTCGGCTAGCAGGGATCACCTAATGGCCGAGGTTCAAAGCTCCCGTGCCCTGCGGGCCAATAGGAAGCCGTGACATCATCAGGTTCGGCTTCCTATTGGCCCGCGTGACTCAGGAACGTCAAACTTTGCCGTGATGCCGGCACCACCGGTACCACTTAAAGGAGCAATTCATGGGGGAGGGGGGAAAGAGGGGGAAGGAGGTTCTATTATTTTTTTAACATAGGTTTGAAGCAGGGGGTCCACAGAGCTCAAATGAATGGGATTCTGCACTGGAGACCCCCTGCTTCAAACCTATGTTAAAATAAAAAAAACTATTAAAAACCATCAAACATGAATTGCTCTTTGAAGTGGTTATACCTGTGTGATTGGTATCTTTGTAGGCAGGATAAGCTGAGTCTTGGTAGGTGTTTGACTCTTGCTATCTAGTGTCGAACAGGACCTCGCATAGCAAAGCGACCTCTCCTTCTGCTTGGTCCTCTGACTTGGGATGGATGGGAGAAGGTAATCAAAGGACAGCAAACACCTTCATTCATATGCTTGCCGCATTTTTATCATCCCTATGGGGGGGGGGGGGTTGTTTTTTTTCCTTTAAGGTTGATTAAACCTGTGAAGGAAACCAACAATATTGTCAACTTGTTTACACAATGTATTTGTGTGCGCTCAGTAAGTATACTCTATCTACCTCAAACGGTCAGGTATCACTTTCACATGCTAAATTGCATCCTACTTTCCTGAACACTTGGAAATAAAGGATTCCAGCTCCTCAGTGATGAATAGACTGGTTAAACGTAGCAAATATATATTTATTTATTTTGTTTTGACAAATCAGTCTTTGCACCCTGGAGTAGGGTTGCCAGTTGGCTTCTCCAAAAATACCAATCTCCGCTCCATGCGGTTTCCTCCTCTCCTTGGCCCCAGGTTCCTGATGCCGCCTCCTGATTGGTTGAATTACCCAGCAGCCGGCAATCAAGATGGAGGTAGCTGCCCAGCCCCCTAAGCAACAGCCCTGTTCTGTCTCTCTGCTCTGGGAAATCCTGTGCCCCCCAAGCCAGTTAGGTCACTATGTCCAGAGAGGTAATACCAGGCACATACATGTCCAGTATTAGCTCTAAAAAAAAATTACTGGACAGTGTCCAAATACAGAACAGTCCGGTTCAATGCTGGACACTTGGGAACACTACAGCCTAGTGACTGATTAAAGCTCTTCATGATACCCAATGAAGGACCCCGAGAAGTTCGAAAGCTTGTAACATGCCAACTACTTGTTGGTCCAATAAAAGGCATCATACCCCCTACTCCCTCCTTTGTTACTACATGGTAGAAAGGACCAACCCTTCTTAGCTTTATGTTCAAGAAACCTCTCGTCACCATCACCTTTGCTCCTTGTTCCCTTTACCACTCAAAGCGCTTACCATTTTCCCACTATACAACCATGTACTGTCCAGTGCTGTTCTGGTATTCCAGGGGCCTGTTTGCTTAGATGACTTTGCAATGCATTCCAGGCTCCATGTGATAACAAAGGACTTAAGAGTTAGTGTAAAGATACATGTTTCAGGTTTATTTTCTTGTAAAATCTGTGTTGAGACACTTGAATTTGGTGGTTTTTGTTTAGTTTCCATACGCGCCTTGTGTTGCCTTTGTCTCCTACTTGTGCCTGTGGCTGGGCTGCTACAAGAGGTAGGACACATGGGAAATTCTGCTTCAATCTGGCTCTTGACGACTAGAGTTGGCCTTAGATATAGTTCAAACCTCTAGTGACCTTTTTGTGCTGCAGAAGTGTAGATTGGTCAGAGGTTTTGATAATGACCAACAGGAGAGCTCTTCCTCGTTGAAATTATAGGGTATTAAGCATTTGCATCCTCAAATGTTTCTTTTTCATATGTGAGGAAATGAACTGTTAATGCTTAAATATTAATGCTTAAATATTAATGCCAGGAGTACAAAGCACTGTTATAAAGTTACTTTTTCAGGGTGACAGATTGAACTCAGTACATTTTTTTTTCTGTAGAGCAGTCATTTTTAACCGGGATTCTGTGGGGGACCCCTGAGAGGTTCTGGGGGGCACCCCTGAGAGGTTCTGTGGCCGCCAGGGGGAGAGAGCTGGGAAAACTCTCCCAGCTGTCCGAGGCCCAGCAGCACCCCACGCAGCAGTGAGCAGGCGGCTCCGGAGCACAGCAGCAGCCCGGTCACTGCGATCCTTCCTCTTCCAGCTCCTGTCGACGCCGGACGTTGTGTTCAACTTCCGTCTGATAGGAAGAGGAGGGAGGTGTGTGTGAGTGAGTGAGAGTGAGTGAGTGAGAGAGAGATGAAAGTGTGAGGGGGAGAGATGAAAGTGTGAGGGGGAGAGTGTAAGGGGGCAAGAGGTCAGGCAAAGTATAAGGGGGCAAGAGGTCAGGCAAAGTATAAGGGAGCAAGAGGTCAGGGGAAAGTATAAGGGAGCAAGAGAAAGGGGGGAAATGTAAGGGGAGGCTGAGGGGGATAGAGTATAAGAGAGAGGAGAGGGAGGGAGTGTCAGGGCAGAAGATAGAGGGGCGAGAGTGTGAGGGAAGAGAGAGAGTGCAAGAGGAAGAGAGTATACGGCAGAGATTATAGTGCGTGCTTGAGTGCGCGCGCATGGCATAATATGCGCCCGTATCTCAAGCGATTTCTGCACATATTGGTTCAGGCGATGGGGAGGCATGGCGGAGGCGTGGCTATGACATCACAAAGCTGGTTCGCCATGATTGGCTGAACCGCTCAAGTGACGCGGCCGTCGCTTGAACAGACAATTTTTTATCTTTTCAAAACGCGGTCGAGCCATCGCACGAGGGGCGGCCTCTAAGGGATCCTGCAATTTGTACTTGTACGGAGTGTATGGGGGGAACAGAGAGAGGGGTAAGTGTGAGGGGGAAGAAAGAGACGGACGGAGGGAGAGAGAGATGGACGGATCGGGGGGGGGGGGGGGGTTCCCAGAATTTTACAATCTAATACTGGGGTTCCATACATATTTCCTCTGTAGTCAGCAACTAAAGTCTGGAATTGAAGGATTTTGTGGGTCTTAAATGTGTCTGAAACTGGTGTGAGTGATGCACAACCATCTTAATTTTACTGGTACATAAAAAGGTATATATATATATCCCTTGGTTTATGTGTGTGTGTGTGTATATGTGTGTGTATATGTGTGTGTGTATGTGTATGTGTCTGTGTCTGTGTCTGTGTCTGTGTCTGTGTGTGTGTGTGTGTGTGTGTGTGTGTATGTATATATATATATATATATATATATATATATATATAATCAAAAAATAAATAGATGATACCGTTCTGTGGCTAACGAAATGCTTTTATTTGTGCGAGCTTTCGAGATACGCTGATCTCTTCTTCCGGCGATGTTACAATGAATGAAGCAAGGATAACTTGAAAACAGTGTCTCTTGGAATGTTATCTGTGCTTGTCCTTCCCCCGGTGTGGATGTGTTTTATGGCTAGAGGTGTCAAAGGGTAACTGAAAGCAAGTGAAGAAAGAGTGTGTATGTGTATCAGTGTGAATAAGAATGAATGGAGAGCCCACAGTATAAACAGTGCTCTACACAAGGTGTGTGTGGAGTGAGAGGGATATAAATGGTGTGGGTGGGTGTGGAAATGTGAGAGTTTGTAGCACAACTAAAAGTGTGTGTGGATATATATATATACACACACAGAAACAATTAGTAGCGCTTGTGAGTGAATATTAGTGCTAAAATGTGCAAATTAATTCTATATATGTGTAATTTAAAAGAAGAATTAAATACGTGTAACAAGTGAATAATGTGAGCATCAAATGATTATAGCATAGGGACAGTCTGTACGGAATAGGCGAAGCTTCTGTATGGTCAAGCCTGACCAAATGTAAATAAAAAACAAGAAAAAAGAAGCGCCAGTTCAGTATGGTGTAAAATATATATGTAAAGTTTATTAAATAACCAGAGTAGTCAAAAGGACTAGTGGTTGACTGGTGTGATTAAAAAGCAATAGTATGTCTTATATAAGCAGATAGCAGCAATTAGCAAGTGACATATAGAGGGGGGTGTGGAGCAAGGAAGCAAGATATCATGGGGAAAGATGGCCAACAACAGGACTGGTGAATGTCAATAACAGTCCATGTGGCTGATGTTAACCCAGTAAAGAACAATACACACCCACTAGAGAATGTCCCTTCTCAATGGTGATGTGGGTGTGCTGATGACAGACCTGTTAAATCTGTTGAAGCACGGAATATATCTCCTCAACGTGCGGTCCGGTTAAACGGGTGTTGTTCTGATGTTGTAGAATCAATTCCCTCCTGTGGCACAAAATCACTTCCCGCGTGTCAGACCTCAGTTTGAGATGAGGCTTCCTGCGTTGTAAGTCCTTGCAGCGGCACCGGATGTGTATGTGAAAACGGGAGCCTCTATCCCCAAATGTAGAGCAACAAGTGATCCTAGTTGCTTCATACAAAACGTGCCCGCGTCACTGCGTTGCTGCGCTGCTACGTGATGACGTCCAACGCGTTTCGTCACTCTAGGTGACTTTCTCAAGGATCTTATCTTGCTTCCTTGCTCCAGACCCCCCTCTATATGTCACTTGCTAATTGCTGCTATCTGCTTATATAAGACATACTATTGCTTTTTAATCACACCAGTCAACCACTAGTCCTTTTGACTACTTATTATTTAATAAACTTTACATATATATTTTACACCATACGGAACTGGCGCTTCTTTTTTCTTGTTTTATATATATATATAATCACTGGAGGTAGAAATAGCGCATTTCATCTCTGGGCGACCAACCCCCAGTTTTGAATTCATTCAATTAAAAATAGATGAATACATAACTGCTCAAAGACTCACTTCTATAAGCTGGAAAGAATTGCAAAGCTTTGTTCCGATAAAGGTTTCATATTATGCAGGGTTGCAACAGGTGAAGGAACTATGAACAAAATGGCAGCTACAGAAAGAGTACATGATTGGTTACTCATTTTGAATGGCCTGTGATGGTATCGCTGGGCTCCTATGACCTCGGAGATATCATCTTCTCTGCTCAACAAGACGTTTCTAAAGGGGCTGTTATTGTCATTCTGTATTTCACATTCAAAAGTGGACATGTATAAGTCAAGTACTGTAACAAGTCAGCAATATAATGCAGCAACATACTGCAAGGAAGATGTACCATGCTTAATGTTAGGAAAGGGTACTGTACCGCACTGAAATGTCACCTGTCAATTACTGGAACACAATTAGACTAATATTAAGTCTGCATCATTATTACAATACATGCAGAGCTGTACCTCATAGAATTTACATGCATGAAGCATCCAAAATGTGTTCTAGCCACAATGAAAGGGCACGGGATTTAGAACTGGGATCCCCCACCTATGGAGGAGGCAGTCAATCACAAGGCAATTTCTTCTTTGTTAGGTTTTGAGATGCTCTCTAAGGCCCATATTCACTACAGAGAGCCGAGCTATACGCCATATTCAAATGAATGGGAGTTTAGGCGTGCTAAAGCTTAGCACTCTTTAGTGAATACGGGCCTAAGTGCAATCACGATTGTGACACGTTTCACAACTACTGAGGACACGAGTTTAAAGCAGCAAGCCTCCTTTTCATTGATTTATTGAGAACCAGAACAAATGGCGTTATGTTTATCTGCGTTAGCCCATCGGTTCCTGAGATATTGACCTGTTTGCAGGCCAGTGTTTATGGCCCCGTTTTGGGTAATAAATATGGCCGCCATCGACGCCTCGCTCCCCCAAGCCAACGGGAAGTCACGCCATCACCGGAGCATTGCATCAAGATTAGCTGTACCCAGCCTTCAAGCCATGAGCTAGAATGGATGGCCAGCCCGCACGGATCTGAGGTGTTAGGCACTACTGATGCGTGGCCAAGAAGCAACCAAACTGCAGAGCTTATCCAAAGCAATTATTAGATTCTTGCAAGATATGTCTGTCCCAGAATGGCAAACCACCTTAAAAAAAAGTCAGACCTTATTGCCAAAATATGGATCCTAGTACAAACAGGCCTGAAAAACCTATATACACTGGCGACACACTTTATTCGAGCTCGGCTAGTCCCACGAATTCGGGTATACCCGGGTGTATTGAGGTTTGTGACTGTTTTCTGCCCGAGTGCATTGAGTTATTTTCCAGCAGGGATTGAATCATTTTATTCCCGCTGGCTGCAATACTGCACAGTACATATATATATACTGCATTACAATTCATGAATTTATGCCATCTGGTAGACACGCGAAGCATTGCAGCCTATTAAATCCTAATCATTATCATTTAACAGATCAGCCGCCCATCAGCCAGGCATGAACCCAGGCTGGGAAGGCAAATGCAACGGGGCTTGTCAGAGGTGAGGAGCGGCACATTCCAGGTATCTGCCAGGTACATACCGGGTATTTGCTCGAATAAAGTGTGTCGGTGCAGTACCAAGGTGCTTATTCTATATCAGGGGTGGGACAACTCTAGTCCTCAAGGGCCACCAACAGGTCAGGTTTTCAGGATATCCCTGCTTCAGCACAGGGGGTCTTCGACCGAGCCACCTATGCTGAAGCAGGGATATCCTGAAAACCAGACCTGTTGGTAGCCCTTGAGGACTGGAGTTCGCCCCCCCCACCCCCTCCCCGTTCTATATCAACCAAAGCGGCCGACCAGGCATTTTTCGACCAAAATTTACCAATGACATAAATAGGGAATTCCAGTCGCAAAATGGCCCCAATCTGTAGCTTCAGCCGATATAGAATAAGCCCCGGAGAACAGAAGATATAAAGAGACGCTGAAGCCCAGCTATTTCGTTTAGCGCGGTCACGAAGGAGAATGAAGAGAAACAGTTAAACAGCCCCCCCTCCCCAGCACCCCCATCCCTCTCCCGTCCGTGCATTCCATTAAAAGTATGCGCCTTGCTTTATTTGTTAATAATATTTAACCTTCTTTGGCGCCTGCTGGTACTTCAGCCCCCCTTCCAGGTTAGTTGTAGACAAGCCCCGAATTTGTTAAAAGTACACTTGATGACACACAAATAGCACAATCTGTCAGACAGCAGCTAAACAGCTCTGACAGATCCACAGTCCATGGAAAAAAACCTGACATTCTCAAAGCCTCTCTCTTTCTTCTCACCCCCCCCCCCCCCCCCTTCCCTTAATTCCTCTTTATTTTACATGCATTCACATTTGGCTGAAGCATCGACTTTAAAGATATTCCCCCAAAATATTGTTAGCTGCCCAGGGCTGTCAGCAACTTCAATTTATTGTGATGTTTATTGATCTCGTCATTATGGGGGGTTTTTTTTTCTAGATTTTTTGGCCCAGAACTTTTGTTTATCATTGAACAGACATATAATTCATATGGCCCCTGAGGATAACTGTTTAATAGTAACCACACTACTGAATATATATCTTGGCCATCCATGGCACACATGCTGCTTTTTGATTGAAATGTAGCATATTTTATTGCAGTGTTTTAACTATAATATATTTTAATGAGATTTTTCTTTTGTAAAATAAGAATGCCTATGTACACAATTTGAGTTCACAGATAACCAACCGTTCAGTTTACGGTTTCCAGGAGGCTTCTCCAAAAACAAGTACAAGGTCGCCCAAGAGAAGAAACAAAGGACACAATTAGTCATTTAAAAAAACAATTTATCGGTACACTTGGAACGTGTACAACTTACTTGAAAATATAAGGTGGATCACAATAATCCCAAACGTCCGCAACACCCTCGAGGAATGGGCCTCAAATCTCTCTGAACCCCACGCCAAAAAAGTCCCAATCTCTTGAAGGAACGAAAAAGTGCCCAGTCTCTGTGATGGTAAAAGAAAAAGGCTGGAAACACAATTCTTTTGGCGTCCTTGTGGGTATGCGTACTGCGGCTTCCGTAGTCCGTCGTCACGTGACTGCGTCGCTGCGTATGACCTCACCGCGACGCGTTTCGTGTCTCAATGACACTTCTTCAAGGGGTTGATCCACCTTATATTTTAAAGTTGTACACGTTCCAAATGTACTGACAAATTGTTTTTTTAAATGACTAATTGTGTCCTTTGTTTCTTCTCCTATGCGCCCCTGTACTTGTTTTTGTACGTTGGATATTCCCCGCTGTTCACGGGAGACAGGGAGCTGCAGGGAGAAGCTGCACACAGACTGGGAGGAGATAGAAATCTAAGGTCAGCGCGCACTATACCTTTCTACGGGTTTCTCCAACAATACTGGACACTATGGTGAAAGGTGTGACGTGCTCGAGACTCGCACCTCTCACCACTCCATGCTGTTTCTTTCTCTCCTTGGCCCCACCCACAGTTTCCTGACCCATTACCCAGCAGCAGCCAATCAGGATGGAGGAAGCTGACCAGCCCCCTAACAACAGCCCTGCTCGGGGAAATTAAGTGCCCCCCCAAGCCGGTCAGGTCACTATGTCCAGAGAGGTAATACCGGACACACACATGCCCAATATTACCTCTAATTTCTCACTGGACAGAGTGCCCAATACAGGACAGTGCGGTTCAATACTGGACACCTGGCAACCCTAGAACTTGAGATACATTTTTCAGGAGGCTCATGCTTCTACTGGATGTTACAAACCCCAAGCCTGCTGCCACCAAAAACACCAGATAAGTCAGGTTTCCTGCTGTTCAGCTTTCCATGGTCACAAATATCATGACAAATCAAGAATGTAGTATCCATCTTGACAAGATGCTAATGCTCTTTCAATCATTTAAATTTTAGATTTGATTTTGTGTGGCTCCTCTAATATAGTTTAGCCACTGATTGAGCAGGGACATCCTTAAAACCTGACCTGTTGGGGAGGGGAATTTGAGGAGTGAAGTTGAGAACCCCCGAGTGAAGGTAATAGAAGCAATTCAGCAGCTTATGTTGACATTAAATAATGTACAAAGCCTCTCTGGATGTCACTACCAAGAGCACTATTTCACTAAGCAACAAATGCCGCCATTTTCTGATGCTAACCCATCTCTTAACGTTGGCTTGATGTACAGTATAGTGCATTTTGTAACAAGTGCTACCAATGGATCCAATCCAGATTTCCAACACTGTTCTAGGTGGGCTGCATGGAAAGGGAGGACAAAAGTGCACTAAAGAAATAACGGTCATAGAATGGAAAAGGGAGTTTTCCCTGCCGCTTGTACCTGCATCAAATGTGTGTTCTAATGACACCGAGGATACCGTTTGATCAAGTCCTGTGAGAACAGGGCAGCCCCATACTAAGCTGAATGGAAATCAAGAGAAATGTTGCGTTAAAAAGACACATACACAGATAATACATAGGTAAGAGACACTTACGTAGCATGGAAGACAATCAAGTCTAATATGGGATTATCATACACAATCTCTACATTTCTGCCTATTAAAGGGAAACGCAAAGTTCCTCCCAGGCCAAAATCAGGCATCCTTCCGGCAAGGGCTTAAGGTGTATAGGACATTTGATAAAGGAAGACCAGGGCTCCTTACCTGTGAGAAATTAAAGGGAAAGTGTGAGATACCTACTTCACATGGTTATTTGTATGCACAGGTGACACATGATTGTAAATCACTGGAGAACTATAAAAAGGAGGTACAGTATTGTCAAATAATAGGTTTGATCATTTCTTTAGTCTTTCCAGAGAGGATAGATACACTATATCAGATATATACAATGTAGCAAGAGAGAAAAATCATGAGAGGATTTAGCAAAAGGCTTTTGTGGCCTGAGACAAAGATTTAAAGGAAATAACGGAATTAGATGTAATACTTAGTGGTTTAGATAGAACTAGAAAACTTACCATATCAGAAACGTGGATAGAGATGCAAGTAAAACTGACACACAGGGCATAGTGTGCTTTTAAGGCCTCGGGCATAGACACTTTGCCCGTGCGGAGGCGCGCTGAGGCTCAGGGAAAGCGGTGCTTTCCCTGGCCTTAGAGCGTGCGCCATCCGTGGGCGGACCAGTGACATCACGGCGCTGGTTCGCGACGTGACCGGCCCTGCGCTCTGGCGAGCGCCAAATCTAAAATTTTGGTAAGGCACATGCTTCCGCAAGCGTGCGGAAGCGTGCGCGAGCCCCTGCTAAAGCCGCTCTCATTGCGGCTGCAGGGGCTCAGTGCTGAGCGTGTGCGCGCCTCAGCACGGGTCAGCAAGGCTGATCCTACTATCTCCCAGGCCTAACACAAGTTACAAGGATACAGACAAATCAAGGAATAGATGTCCAAAGCGCCAACAACCTAAAGCAGACCTGAAACACGGCTAATGGGGCTGCCCCAAGGTTGCAAATCTTTGGGTCCAAGTGCTGAATTATACTGTATACAGAAGAATGTTAAAATAACTGCGGTTAAAGAACCAGTTTCTATGACATTTGGCAACTTGGAGGAATCACATTATTGGCGGCCAGAAAAACCATAACGTTACAATGGATAAAAGATATACCCCCTAACATGGAGACGCTAACCAAATATTTAAACACAGTTATTCATGTTAGAAAAAATGGAAGCTGAAACCAATAAAGAGCTAAAGACGAAAATAGTATTTTAAAAAAATGGGACAACGAGGTTGTGATGCGGGCGTTTTGGCCAAACGTAATGGTATTTACTAAGAAGTCTAAGGGTTCGTCCCCGGTGGCCACGGCTGCGCGGGCGTGACGGCGTGCGCGCTTCACACAAGGTACAGCCCTCTACGGGGCAGGCCCCAGTCGGCATGTGTGTGCGTGGGCGGGCGGACAAGCCGCGAGGCGCGACCACCTTGGCCAAAGATTTGTGTCTTTTGGCGCGTCGGCCGAGCATTGGCCGCGTCACGGCGGCGGTTGAGTCAATGAGCGCGATGTCATGGGCGTCCCCAACACGCCCCCTCGTTGAGATCTTCTGCTCTTCACCACAGGTCTTGGCTCACACTGGTGAACGCGCCGCCAGGCGCTCCGACGCGCGTACACTCAATGAAACAACAAAAGGAATTGTGGTTAAGGGGGAACGGGTGCAGAGGGAAATACAAACCCATGATGCAATACAGATAGGACTGACTCATCAATTTAAAATGTAATTTAGGTTTTTGTTTGTCATTGTCTATAGTATATATCATTTTAATATATTATTTACTGGTGTAATGTACTGTTAAATGTACAGGAATATTGTCATCACAGTAAACTGGTATTTTGTGCTCTAGTTGAAATGTAGTATGTTTTGTTGTTATTGAAAATGTAATAAACGATTAAAAAAAAAACACACACACACAAACATTGTCTTTCTAAAAAGTAGACGCGAAAAAAGTTTGGCCAACTTTAACACTTTGGGATATTATTCCACAATTTCAATTTCGCAAAACATTGGTCATGTGACATTAGTTAATGAAATTAACCAAAGTGGTACAAAAAGGCTGAAATCCCCCCCCCCCCCCAAAAAAAAATATACTGTTAAAGCAAATACATTTGCGAACTGAAAAATGCAACATTTGAACCTGTTTTGCGTTTGGGAGTATGTACTGTACTATTATCACAGTGAGCTGGCTTTCCTACAGACCAACATCAGATGTCATTTTCCTCTTATGTAACAGCGCCACCTTATGGCCACAAATCAAGCTGATAACGCAGGAGCTCAGCTCACCCTCTTTTTCCTTTCCCCCATTTTTGTAATGTGTCGGAAACAGGAGGTCCCTACTCTGAACCGTGGTTATTTCAGCTCCATGGACCCCTTGGTTTTTCCAAAAAAAAAAAAACTTACCGGGAAATGTAGCGCGGGTGCTTCCTTGTATTTAAATTCCCTGCGTCATGTGGGCCAATAGGAAGCGGCAAGAGATGACATAGGCAGTGATGCCACCATCCGGCCTGTCTCGTCTCTTTACCAGTGTACTAGTACCCAGAAGCACTTCATCTTTCTGGCAGAGATAAGGAGCAGGAGGAGAAGCCTGAGAGACGGTAAGGGGCACTTACAGAGGCCCCGCGCTCTCCCCCGGCAATCAGTTTACATGTTGTGGGGAAGAGCGCGGGGCCTCTGTAAGCGCGGGGATCATGCCCTTAGGCACTTACATATGGCGACCGCCTCCTTGCTGCCGCACTCCTCCATTTGAAGCCCAGCGTCCAGTGCCCCAACGCAGCGTCATGCCGTCATTTGACGCTGCGACGTCACGTTTCCATGTCAACGAGGCGTCATTTGACGCTGGGATTCGAGTGGAGAAGGAGGCGGCCCCCCACATGTAAGTGCCTTCCCATCAGACCCGAGAGCACGGCACATGTATATGCGGCGGACATTTTTGCCACCTTAGGCCCAGGCCTAACGGAAATCCGCCACTGGTGCTATGAGACCACCACCCAGCCAGGCCCTGAGTAAGTGTATAGGTGATCAGAGTGAGATATACTGCTGCAACATCTGACCGGTCTCCTACTCTATATATATTTAGCCCAATGTATTGTTAAAATTATTTCCACCTGTCCACCCTTATCTGTTGGCTTATATAATTATTTTAT
Source organism: Ascaphus truei (assembly GCF_040206685.1). Taxonomy (NCBI): domain Eukaryota; kingdom Metazoa; phylum Chordata; class Amphibia; order Anura; family Ascaphidae; genus Ascaphus; species Ascaphus truei. The sequence goes on from NC_134488.1 coordinate 24,947,357, forward strand.
TTTTTAAATAAGGCACCTTGACATAGAGAATGAGATAGCACCATCTGATCCTTCTCTACATATGTATGTAAGATATATAAAGAAAGAAAGAAGCGCAAGCTCCATAGCATAATACTGTATGATAGAGTTTTAATAAAACAAATTGAAAAAAGGCCCTCTTGGACATACACTCAGAAGAGGATTGAATAAATGAGCATTTGTGAGGTATAATCTCAATCACATCACCGTCAGAAGTCAGCAGAGTGGGTGTGTGTGTGTGTGTGTGTGTATCCGTCACTCCGCCTCAGGCCAATCTGATTGGTCCCTCGCACCGCCCGCCCCACGCACACCTCTCATTGGCCTGCAGCCTTCGCTCACCACACCTACCCCACTGGCACACTCGGCCCGCCAGACAGACCTGCTCTCTCGCTCCACCCCCCCCCGACCGCTAACCCCCCCCGAACATGGGAAGGAGGGGAAGCGCCAACGCGCCTCCTGACATCACAACTCGCACACACCGACACACTCGCTCCCCCCCCGCCACCTGACCCCAGTGCCACCCCGCTTCCTTGGACTAACCTACCCTCGCCTCCGCTGTTCATGGCTGCCAGCTCCCCGCTCCACTCCACCACTTTTGGCCTGTCCCCGTCTCCCGGATCACCCCCCCCCACACCCTCCCCACAGGTCCCCACTCAGCAGAGCACAGGCAACAAGTTGCGTTGATCCACCTCGCATCCCTTTCCGGATCACTCCGCCTGGCGGCCCGCCCCCAGCTAGCCCGGAGATCACCACGAACCAGTGATCCTCACGCCGGCCCCAGAGCTGCGGTCCCTAGCACAGCCGCAAACGGAGGGGGGGAGATCCTCCGGGGAGCTCCCCCACGTGGAACTCATGGACGCTGCGCAACATCGCATACATCCTACAGGAGCATCTCTTCCCAGCAGAACTACGGTGGGAAAAGTGCACATACCTAACTTACAACCCCCCCCCACCCACTCACTGCTTCCCCCCCCACCCACTCACTGCTTCCCCCCCCATCCACTCACTGCTTCCCCCCCCCACCCACTGCTTCCCCCCTCCACCCACTCACTGCTTCCCCCCTCCACTCACTCACTGCTCCCCCCCTCCACTCACTCACTGCTCCCCCCCCACCCACTCACTGCTTCCACCCACCCACTCACTGCTTCCCCCCACCACCCACTGCTTCCCCCCCAACACCCACTCACTGCTGACCCACTCCCCCACGCACTGTCACTGCTGACCCCGCCCCCACCCCACCAGTCACTGCTGACCCCCCCAAGTCACTGCTGACCCCCATCCACCCACCTAGTCACTGCTGACCCTCCCCACCCCCCACCCAGTCATCTTGCAAGGGAACCTTCCACTGCGCCTCAACAAATACGTTTTTGACCAGTGCATCCTGTCCGTGCTCACGTATGAATGTGAAACTTGAACCCTAAATGCAAAAATAATTCAGAAGCTTCTGACAATGTAAAGAAGTATGGAGAGATGCATGCTGGGTTAATACCAAAGAGACAGGAAAAAGAATGAATGGGTTCAAAGCAAACAAAAATCTGTGACATCACAAGGGGGAAGAAATCAAAATGTCAGTGAGCCGGACATATCACAAGAAGCAATGACCGTCATTGGACAAAAGATGGTACTTGACTGTATTCCAAGAGAAATTAGAAGACCAAGACAATGACCAAAAGTTAAATGGGAGGATGAAATCGGAAAATATGTTGGAGCAACGTGGAGAAGAAAGGTTTGCACACACATACCTGGGAGATCATTGGGGATGGCTTCATCCAGCAGTGGATTGACAAGGGCTGAAGATGATGATATATGAGATTTATTGCCGTGGGGAAGAGTGCAGGGCATCTACTGTATAACAACTTGGGGGGTAACAAGTGTCTGGAGGGACGGTGCTGACTCCCTTCGGTCCCCACGAGAGGTCGGGCCCCCAGAATGTGCTCGTGCATCCCGGGTGCTAATTATGATTTACCACTCATCCAGTGATATAACAGGGCCAGCATTAGAGCAAGGTGGTTTCCTTCAGGGGCCCCGCACTCGCTCTTCTCCCTCCTCCTATCAGTGCCAGGATACAACTTCCGCCTGACTGGAGGGGAATCTGGAAAGAGCCTGGGGCCCCCGGACTGACAGTACCGCTTCTCACCACAAGGTGAGAGAGAGAGGGGGGTGTTTTGAGAGGGGGGGAGGTCTTACCTTCTACTGTAACCTCGATTTGTCATGGTGACCAATGTCACATGCTGCCAGAGGAGTGACGCTCTTCAAGGTAAGTACTCATAACTTTTTCCACCGAAAGGGCCTCGCTGCAAAGAGCAGCCTTGGGCCCCGCAAATGCTAAGATGGAACGACTTTATTATTAGTCTGTAGACTGGACAAAGTCCAGTGTCTGTTGCAGCCAATTAGCGAGGATCCATGCAAAACGTGCAAATGATTGGAAGTAGACGGATTGGTCTGTAGTTCTTGAAGCCTTCTTTATCTCCTTTCTTGTTGATGAGCATAACTATGGCATTGCTCCAGTGTTCTGGAATGTTATTGTTCTTCATGCAGCACGTCAAGAGTTTTGCCAAGATTTTATCTACTTCTTCCAAGATTTCAGTTTTAATTCCATCCCACTCTTCATGGATTTTATTGCCGCTGCTTCTGGGTGGCCACATGGTACATCATCAGTGATTTCTTCTTGCTCTTCCTCTGTTGGATTATGTTGTGTTATCTGTGTTTGAATATAACTCAATGTAGAAGCCCTCAACTCTGTATGATAAGTGCAGTCTTTAATTGTTGATCCATTGCCATTGCCTTTGAGTGTTACGATTTGCTTCTTGCCAATCATAAGTCGTTGCTTCATCTTCTTTAAGCTTCTTATTCTCGTGGGTCATCTTCTTCACCATATCAGTTAATATGCAGGCCTAGATAATTCCACTCATCAGGGATGAGTGAAAGATTGAAATAGAAAAAAATAACCCGCTGCTTGTGACAGTGATATAAATATATGAATGTAGCTGCCCATAAACCTAATACAAAGAATTTACCTCTAAATTCGATCATAGGCATAGTATAGAAAAAATAAATAGTGCGCACACAATGTGCAAAGTAGTGAAATTAGTTAAATACTCTTAAATTACATAAATAAATAATTAATAAGATTGACGTTTAAACCTTGTGCTGTGGAAAATTGTTCGCATATACAGTAACTACAAGTGCAAAACAAAGTGCAAAATGCTCTTAAAAGTGCATATATTATGGGGGGGAAATGACTTTTAAACCATATGCTGTAGAAAGTTCTCATGTGGCTGTATGTAACTTCAGCCGTCCTTCCAGAGTCAAAAGAAATAGAAGAGAATACCAATGGTGCAGGCCATACAAGTATATTAGGGTCAAAACAACAGCTTTAAAAATGTACACTCATTTAAAACTCTGGAAACATTCCTTGTATGGGTTTCTTTTGGCGTTGATGTTATTTGTCCTGTCAGTGTCCGTTTCAGCCTCCCCTGCTCCGTGTAACAGATGGACGCCTAGGAGCGCTGGCTTGCTCACTAGGCACTTACTTCCTGGTTGGTGACATCACGGAGCTCGCGTCTCGCGCTATTTGGGTCTGCTCTGCTATGGCTGTTCTGAGGACCTCCGAAATCGCCTCTCCCCACGTCTCCAGATGATCACAGCTCTCAAACTCAAAAATCTTATTCATTATTTATGTAAGAGTATTTAACTAATTTTACTACTTTGCACAGCATTTATTGAGCGCTGCCCAAGTTTTTTCTATACTATACGAGTGAAAGATGCAGTCTCCTTTTCATTTGCCCGCATGCGTAAAAGGCACTGAACTGCAGACTGTGTGAAGGCAGCGTGCCGGTTACTCATCACCAGAGCATTCATACTTGCGCCCCACAATACCTGTGGTCTGGCTCATTTAAGGGCAAGGTAACGTGAGGCGCAGATACCGAGGCTTCGGCGGTGTCAGAGCCTTTAAGCATGTATTCAAATGAAAAAAGGAGGCCGCATCTTTCACTTCAGGTTGGTTGATTTTGACCCTTGCTGCCTCAGACAGAGGTGAGGTCACGGTCTTAATTATGTGGTGGGGGAGAGGTCTGTGCATATGATGGGAGTGACTGTGTCTTTATAGGTACGTATGCGGGTCTGTGTGGGAATTTAAAATGAGGGAAGGTGGGTACGAGTGACTTTTTACCTTCAATGTTAAGGATATTCTTCCCAATCCCTGATATATATATATATATATATATATATATATTTTGCAAATGGCATGCATACTTACATAGGAAGCAAATACAGTAGACTTCAGATTACACCACACTGATTTTTTTTTTTCCCATCAAATTCAATTTCTTAACCATTATCCAAAACATTTTGACAAAACCAGAACACAAAACCTTTTTAGAACCAAATCTCATAGCATACAATGCGGCCACTGCCGACAGGGATTCTGGGTAATGACATGCAAATGAGCACGCTGTGGGTCACTTTTTGCTTCTTATCCATTTTAACATGTTTCCCTCGAAGCGTATGCCAGCCGCATTATAGAGCTTTTCAGCACAGCGGGGGTTAAAGAAGTGTACAGCCAGTAACCTACTCACAGACCCACGCTGTGCTGAAAAGGCTGTTTAATGCAGCAGGCATACGCTTCTAGGGAAACATGTTAAAATGGGTAAGAAGAAAAAAAGTGATACACAGTGCTCATTTGCATGTCATTACCCAGAATCCCTAGCTGCAGTGGAACATTGTATGCTAAGAGATAATGGGTAAAGGCAGGTTTGTGGGCCTGTCAGACATGTGAATGTGCTTATAAGTGGTACAGACAGTCCTCGGTTATCCGACACAATGTTACTCAAAATGGCGTCGGATAGCGAAGCGTTGTAAAGCGAATCACGTTTTCCCATAGGAACACTGTTTAAAATCAAACGTTTCGTTCCTGAAGGCATTTTTAATGCTAAAAAAACACAAAATATTTTACTCAAGCAATAAGGTTATGCTGCACACACATACATTATGATGTAAAGATTCTATTTATTGAATCCAGAACTGTATAATAAAATGGTTAGACATGTTTAAAGGCATAAATACACCACAAAACCTTCACACAGACTGAACTGGACGATTTCCCTGACTGCAGCTTTCTGATTGACATAATGCTGCAACTTTGCAAAGCGTTGTAAGAGCGTCGGATAAGCCATTTTGGCGTCGTAAAACGGGCCATAGGGATGCATTGGACAGCGTCGGATAAGCCATTCGTCGTAAAACGAGAACTTTCTGTACTGTATTTGCTATACACTGTAAGGTGGACTGTTTGTCACTTTGTTTTTTTTTCTCACCATACATTTCTTTGTGTCTGATTGGAACCCAATTGAAACCCAAAGCATGGGGTCAAGTGCACATCTGTCATTTAAAGAAGCTGTCTCATATTAATTTGTTTTGCTTCCATTTACTTGAGTAAGCGATAATTTGCCATCATGCTTTAATATAACAACAGCACAGGTTGCAAAGCTTGGCCTGGTTCCTGGTAGTGAGGGCTGCAATTCAGTGAAGGCGCTGTATCCAAGGTATCATTAGAAACCAACTATTTTTTCTGTTTATCCTAATCATCACTTTATAAAGTAGTTCTGCAATAGTTTTCCGATGTTACATAAAAATACGTGCAAATTGGTTTTCCCAGTAAGAACAGCTATACAATTTAACCCTTAGAAGATGCATCATTTCTAGATCAGTTTTTATGTATTTTCTAGCAAATCAGTGGATATGTGATATTTGTTGTTTTGTTCTTTTGAATTCATTTTTATGATGACATTTGAAAGTACTGTAGTTTCTTTTTGATGAACCAATTTTGACGAGGGGCAAGATTCCCCCAAAATGTTGCATATGCGCTCTGCATTTCATCAATTCCAGCAGTTTTTGGAAGCTTTGACTTAATCATCAGATGTCCTCTTTTTTTTTTTTTTCAGCCAATTGTTCAAAGCTATTAAAAATATAACTCATTGAACCAATGTTAAATATGGTGGAGATGTCATCAGTTGCGAGTGCTATCATTGTAGTGCAGCCAGATATAGCAGACAATTCCTCTCATTATTACCGCCATTAATTCCTATGGAAACTAATAATCCGAGTCATAACCTATGTTGTATTTAGCTAGAGGAACAATGTGTCTGGCTACATCCGTATATATTTCTCGAAAGAATCGCACCTTTAAAAGAAATGCAATTGCAGGCAATGAAAGGGTTACCAGTGTACAGATATACAGCTGCTTAAATCTGTTACCAGACTTGTTAAAAAGGCGATTGTTGAAACAAAATCAAATCAATTTCAAATTGTACTTTGCTTCATAAAGTGGTGGTGCCAAATGTAAGTAATATGTAGACGTCTGCCAATAGCTTAGAAAGAACATGTAGTTCCATGAAGCATATCTTAGGCCATGATTATACCAAACATCGCCTGCGGCGTCGCACCAAAACAACTAGCATAAATACAATTGAAGTGCTCATACTGCTGGCGACGATCGCGCTGTGCCGTACTGCGAAGCGGCAGGCTGGGGAAGAGACTTTTAAATTTGTTTTCCTCTGGCGACGGCCGTGTCACGTGAGCAGTTCAGCCAATCAGGGCAAACCGTTCACGGCCACGCCTCCGCCACACCTACTCTGCCTCCCAGGTATAAAATCAAGGTGCCGCTTGGCGGCAGCACAGGGTGACGTCACAGGATAGCGCTGGTGCCCTGCAGCTTTTGGTATAATTGAGGCCTTGCTATGGACCCGTTACATACTCAAATAAATGCTAAATCTCAAGTAATTGGGGTTTTTCAGAATCTACAAAAAAGGAGACCATCTGCTTATGGATTTCTTACCAAAAAAAAACACTGTAGCTTTGAGCCCTCTTTTCCCACCAAGTGTAGTTGAACATTACGTACCAGTTCATCAGATATTGCTTTGTAAAATAGCAAAAACCTAGACTTAAATAAAATTAAAAATCCACACATCCAATACAAATAAAAGGTCTATACAGTAGTGATTGATTTAAATACTACTCTTTATAACAAATTGACATGGGTATGCTTTTCAGAGAGGAGCATCATTTATAAATATTACATTACACTTGTGCACAACAAAGTTCTTCTGAGAATTTTTCACTTGGTAGGAGAGAGGTTGGTTTTTGCTGGACAGAAAGGCAAGTACCCCTTACCTGCCGAGATCCAGTTTGGCTAATCTTGCACATGACCAGTGATAAGGTTATTATAAGCCTGAGAAGTGTCGCATGTGGCTACCAAGTGTATAGACCAGGGGTGGTCATCTCCAGTCCTCAAGGGCCACCAACAGGTCAGGGTTTTCAAGATATCCCTGCTTCAGTACAGATGGCTCAGTCAGAATTGTAAGCCACCTGTGCTGAAGCAGGGATATCCTGAAACCCTGACCTGTTGTTGGCCCTTGAGGACTGGAGTTGCCCACCAGTGGTATAGAGGTTAAGCTGGAGGATGTCAGTGTACGTCACAGTAAAGAGACCTGCATTGAAATAGTTTGGGATAGAGAACTGCTCGGCTTACCTCTGCTTTTGTATGTCCATCTTGCATAATGACATCTCTGTTCTACAATATGATATACCTCTGACAAAGCTCTTATGAGGCACTCGGATTTCTAAACCATTTATAGCTCTTACTTTCATTAGGTCTTTCATTTTAAATTCATTACTCAGCAGCATGGTTTGAAGCAGTATCTTTGCACGAGGCCAAATCAAAAGGATTAAAAAGCGGGTGACGTGAAGATATAGGTCAGCCCAACAATCTGACAGAATGACATTATTCTATTACGGACAGTAAAGCATTACAACAACAAAAACAGGGGGAGGGTTACAAAAATCCCTTGTACAGCAAATGGTTACCCCCATACTTGCACGTCTGTGCTGAAGTCATTTAACATGGATTCATGGTATCCAGGAATTCCTTGCAAGCGGACATTACAGGAGTGTAACCTGGTTTGAAGAAGCAGGGGCAAATCTAACCATGTGAGGATATGTTCCCCCCCCACCCCCCCCCCCCCCCGACTAATGAAGAGATATGGCAGGATGACCTTAGCTGGGCTCCACTTTCATTCATGCATGTCTAATTTACTGTACGATGTGCATAAGATCTTTAATAACATACCGTTTAAAAAAAAGCTTTAGAGCAGGGATGGTTAACTCCAGTCCTGAAGGGCCACCAACAGGTCAGACTCGGGATATCCCTGCTTCAGCACAGACGGCTTAATCACTGGCCCTTGAGGACTTGAGTTGGCCACCCCGGCTTCAGAGGATCCATTGTGGTTATAAAGCAATGCGGCACTGCCATAATTTCTGAGAACCAGGGGAGGTACTTCTTAGCCAGCAGCACACAAATAACCTCAAATAGGAGCCAACCCCTTTGTGTTGTGTGGCACAGGGGCCAGCAACACATTGCAAAGCAATGCATTACTGCCACCCCTCAGGAACACAATGGATTAATGTCACGACTACGGTGGCAAGAAAATGACAAAGGGTTACCATAGATCTGCGATGAACGTCCAAGCGTCAGCAATAGAAACGATTACACCGTACTAGCCTTTCAACACGTTATCGAGATGCACTGCAATTCAGGTTCTCTTATCTTTCAGTAAATCCAAATGAGGTAGGTGACCAGTCTTTGTTTTTTTTTTTTCTTTCTCCATAGGTAAAACGAGCACACAGGAGCCGGCGTGATGGTGTCACAGCACAGGGGTTTAACAATGTTAGCAGCTTATGAATTCTGTTACAAAATAAAGAGCAATGTGCCTAAGAATCTCTAATAGCAATGGAGCCACATGAGAGAACCACGACCGTACATTGGTAGCATGTTCGCTGCAAAGCCACGAATCCGATTTACATAACCCCCACCGGTGTCACCTGATTATTACAAGTGTATCGACACGTTGTTGTGGATTTTCAACACTATTTACCATTTGGGCAGCTGTACAAATCGGAATACTTCAAAAGAAAACGCAGTGGCCGGTTCTTGGTTTTTTTTTTTTTTACCCTTTATTTCAGATGGTGACCTCTAGCCCTGAAGGAATAAAAGAAGAAGTCTACAGGGCTTTGAATATCAAGAAAATTAAATAAAAAGGTAACAGCAATAGGATAAATTCACGGATTACACTCAAAGGGACATCCAGAATACCAATGGGGAGATGTGGGGTTTAAAGTGAGTGCAAGTGGTGATGTACTGAGGATATGTGGGGTGGTTTTCTCCCAGTGACACCAGGAAAGAGGGCACGATCTAAAATAAGGGTAAATAGAAGTACTTGTGTTTTGAGTATTCTTCCAAAAACTCAGATATATCAGTTGCAAGTTTGCTCGTTTATAATTTAACGTCTCAGTTCATTATTACATTCAGTGAACGCCACCAGCGGAATCGGACATCTGGTCGTGGCAAGTCTGTGCCGGCATTTGGCCGCCGGGGAACCCATTGCCACAGCCGCTATACAGGTCGGCCACCGGCCGTTTCGCCAGAATGGTAAGTTAGCTTAAGGGGTTTTAGCGGTTACGGTCAGGGCTTTTAAGGTAAAGAATTAAGGCTTTTAGGGTAGAGGGTAGAATTAGTATTAGACGTTAATATTAGGGTGTTTGGGGTTAAGGGGGAAGGTTAGGGGCCTTACCTTGGCGGTGAAACGGCCAGCAGAGAGCTGTCACTGCGGTGAGGTGAATGGCAGCAACTTGGTCGCGAGTAAATGTCTTCAACCGCGCCACAAGTGCCAGGAAACTGATGGCCATTATGGCATTCACTAAACGTTATTCCATATCGGCTCAGGTCTCTGGCTGATCACATTTGTGGCTGACAGCTGCAGCAGCAGCGATGCGAGTAGGAGTGACATGGGAAAGGGGGGCACTGATCGTGTAAGCCAAGGGGAGGTCAACTCAAGAGCCACCGTCAGGTTATCACAATATCCCTGCTTCAGCACAGGTGGCTCAATCATTATGACCTGTGCTGGAGCAGGGATATCCTAAAAACCATGACCTATTGGTAGCCCTTGAGAACTGGTGTTGGCCACCCCACGGTGTAAGCGCTACAATCTTAAACCTGGAATATTAAACCAGATATTCCAATACCAAAACAAACACTAAAAAAAAGTCTTATTCATTTCAATCCGAAGTAGTCGTAAACTCCCCTCCACTTAAACAGCAGCTTTCGGCAAATGGCGGCGTGATCGGCCGCAAAACTGCCATTCAAGTCAATGAGTGTTTTTAGCCACTTTGGACCCGATTGAATAAAGGTCTAAGCAAGCCATCCAGTACACACAGAAGGTCTGCACACGTTAGGGTTGGGAGATAACAGTAGCAGAAGTAACAAAGAAGAATTGGAAACGTGTAACTGATGTCCAAGATGGAATCAGGCAGTGGGATGGTTCACCAGGGGTGGCCAACTCCAGTCCTCAAGGGCCACCAACAGGTCAGGTTGTAAGGATATCCCTGCTTCAGCACAGGTAGCTCAACCAGTGGCTCAGTCAATGACTGAGCCACCTTTGGTGAAGTCGGGATATCCTTAAACCGTGACCTGTTGGCGGCCCTTGATGGCTGGCGTTGGCCATGCCTGGTTTACACTAACAAAAGACCAATTGTATAAAATTGTGAGTGTCCAGAAACGGTCATGATGGTTCCTAAAAGCTTCCATCAAATAACCATAGAGGCCATTTATCTTAATCCCCACCTGCACAATCAATGCAAAGTCACAGCAGCGGATTCATCAGGCAGAAAACTCATTACTTTTAACTGGATTTTGTTGTGTTTTTTTTTGTTGATAAAACTAGTACTTTTATTCGCTGCAGTTTACAGCTTGGAGACTTTAATCTACTCCAACTTTAAAAAAAAAAAACACACACTTTCCTCACTTGAAGAAGTTAAGGATGAGCTTGTGCTGCAAAGACAGGGAGGGGGACAGTTGTTTAACACAATTTGTACATGATTTAAAGTAATAATCCAAGGTTTCTGAATGCCTGACTCTTCAAATGTTGGGTTGCCCTAAAGCAGTGAAGGTAATGGTTATCCCAACATGTGACCGGCTAGAGCAGGAGTGGCCAGCTCCAGTCCTCAAGGGCCACCGACAGGTCAGGTTATAAAGGATATCCCTGTTTCATCACAGGTGGCTCAGAGACTGAGCCACCTGTGCTGAAGCAGGGATATCCTTAAAACCTGACCGGTTGGTGGCCCTTGAGGACTGGAGCTGCCCCCCCCTGTGCTAGAGCATCAGCAGAGGTCTATTGGTTACAGTATGGAATGTGCTCCCTTTTAAACAAGAGCAGAGTGAAATTGCTGGCCTATTGTACATGGATCAGTAGATGTGCTATTACAGATGATATTAAATACAAGACCAAAGGACTTGCCTTTCTGCCCCCCCCCCCCCCCCCCCGAACTGTGGACAACGCGTGGAAAAGGGTTTCGCTCCACTCCTTCCCCCAGACATCTTCATCTTCGACCCCCTCTTTTATATGGTAGGAAGGCAATAAAAGAGAATGAATGTGCTGACTTCCATTTGCTTTATGCTTAAACAACCTTACCACATACTGAATCGGGTGTTTGTTGGAAGTTTGGACTAGGTTGACTACCATTCATCAGCTTTCGGACCTTCCACTGCAGTCTGGCTGGCTAAATTGAGCAAGCGTGAAGGTCTTTGCTCAGTCTTGTGGTCAAATGTTTTAACAAAACACGCAACTGGGTGTCTTGGGAGGATCTGAGCTGTCTAATAAAGATGGAGAATGTCAATTTTTATTAGTATATAAATTAATTGGTATATAATTGTTTTTTTTTTCCTTTCGAATGCCACCTCACCACCTTCTTTAAAACTTACATCTCAACTTAAAAAGAAACACACAAACACATACACTTTTAAACAGAAGGACTTCTCAAATGATCACTGAATGACTGCAGCCCAACACATCACAGGCCAAAATGGTTTTTGGAACCTACATATGCATGGTGTAGTGTTAAAGCCTTATCTGTAGCTTGGCCACAAACAGCAGACTATTTGAATCTTCTTCGAGAGGCTGAGGAGATGGATGCAGAGCGGCTCCTTCCAACTGTCCACTGCAGCAAGAAAAATATGCAAGTCTCGGCCTGCTCTTTTATATTTAAAAAAATTGCCTTTTTGTTTACTTAAAAAGGTCAATGATTTTTTGTTGTTGTTGTTGTTGTATTAAATAGATGGTATGAATGAAGACATCTGGTAGCCAGGACGCATCGACTCAACGACCACAGAAAGACTGCAGTAAAACAGACAACAGGTTCTCTTATTTTGTTTGCTGCCACTGAAAACACGCGACCACTCTTCTCATGTTCTAAAAAAATAATAATAATTATAATAATAAACCCATGAGCCAACTGATATATCACCTGCACGACAGTAGCACAAATAGTAATGAACCGGGGGCATGGTGCTGTGCGAGTCCAACTCCTTCAAGTAGTCTCTTTCCTCTTCATGGCTAGCGCTAGTTTGGTCTATGTGGTTCTTCTTGGCCGTTCCAGACTAGCCCTTCATTCTTGAGCTATGCTTCTCAGTACATACTTGACTGTGTAGGCAAAGGCTGCAAAACCCACTATGACGAAGACATTAGCCAATGCGCCCCCCAGGAGTCCGTGGTTCCGGTTTGGCTGTTGCAGGCCGGGGTGGTTTGCTGCTGCCAATGGGACGTGGCCATTCAGGAGCGCGGCTCCGTTTTGGCCCAGGTGGGCTTCTGTGTCTGGCACAACGTCTGGGAGAGGAAGAGTCTGTGGCCGGCTGCTGAGCTCTTCTTGTGCCCGTTGTTTTTGTTTGATCTCCTGGGTAATATGCAAACGAAGAGCAATTAACACACGTTGGCAAGATTAGAAGGCAAGGTTTCATATTATAAAAGTCTTTCAGGATAAAACAATCTTTCCAATCGTGTGTCCAACCAGACCAAGTATTACATTGTCATTGGTTCCTCAAATGTGTATTTTATAAGCAGCTTTAGGGACAATGCTACCGTCTTTAGAAATGTTCTCATAGTCCAGTTTTCAGAATAAATTAAACCATAAAAATCAGTATATTTGTCTTTAAACGGAAACAGACAAATCCTTTCAGTGTTTAGGTCTTCTCTATTTTTTGCTCATGGCTGCTTCTAACAAGACATTTGTTGATGAAGTGTGTATATATATTTTTTTTAATCTGGTTACGATCGTTAGTTTAGGACAGGGGTTCTCAACTCCAGTCCTCAAGACACCGCCCCAACCAGTCTTCAGGATATCCCTGCTTCAGCACAAGTGGCTCAATCAATCTTCGACAGGGGGGGGTGGGGATCGGTCTTGAGGACTGGAGGTTTACCTCACCCCAGCTGATAGATATATAGATATAGAATAGTTTGATATGTCTCATAGTATGTGTGTCCTAACTCCTCTCAATAAAGCGTTTGTCATTGAAGACAAATGTGATCTGGAGTTTGATCAGAGGTGGTAATAAGAAGAATAGCTCTGTTTATACATTTCCAGTTTGTATTTTACACAAAATGCTGCTGTTAAAATCTGCTTCTAATAACATAGTAAAGAAGAGTTATATAAAAGTAAAGGTTAATAATCCACTGTACTAAAGCCGCGGATGAGGCAATGAAATCACGGGGAGCCAAACCTAGACAGAGAATAATTGGGCAACAAGAAAGCATTGTATCATGGATATGAATCAGAAATAATGAAGGGTTTTGCTAAGGAGAAGGAACATCAGTGCAGACATTACTCTACAGGCAGTCCTTGGTTATCCAGCGGAATCCGTTCTGGAAGTAGCGCTGATAGTGAAACCGTTGTGAAGTGAGTCCCATGTTAATCAGTGGCGGTGAGCGTTGGGTAACACATTCAGCCGTCGAAAAACGGCCCTTAGGGTTGCATTGTGGAGCGTTGGATATGCCATTCGTGAAACGTTGGATAACGAGGACTACCTGTAGTTATGCTTGTACCCATGAGACAGAGTCCTTACCTCTACTACTTCTGGGAACAGCTCGCAGAAAACTTTATCCTTTAAGTTAAATGTTAAACTTTGTGCTGCTAGTTGCCTTTTCTGTCAAGAAATAGAAGGGAAAAAGGAAAAATATGAAAAGGTTAGTTCTTTTAACCGTTTGTGTGCCCTCTAGATATAGCTACTATGCCATGCGGTCTGGCATTGCTGGGGCTCCGTGACGCAGTAGCTACGTCCTAACCTAGTCGCTTGATTTTCCAGGGGACATCGGTTTTATCTGATCCATCACTATGCGGAATGGAAGGAGGACGACTCCTCATCAGTGACGTGATCACTTCGGAGAAGCGGTGACTTGGTCACGAGTCCTGGAGGGACCCCTACAGCACTTAGAGGGTTAACCATGCGAAGGCGCACACACACTGAATTCCTGAAGGAAGGGGCAACGTTGTTGTATTACACATCGCTGTGGGATTTAGGATAAAATGTGTTTTGTGCTTGATATGTGTTAATATGAACATTAATAGGATAGTTCCATGGTGCAAAACCATATATCCCCATTTTCTTCCTTGTCACAGGCAGCAGGTCCAGCTGTATACCCAAATATATGAACAATTACATAGTAGCATTTTACTGCTGAAGTGAAAGTTTTCCAAAAAATATTTACTGGACTTATTTTTGATGAAAATATAATGTACGGTTAATAAGTACAGATTTATGCCCGAATTGTTAGGAGTGCATAAGGGCTTCTATATATAGATTCGTTTTCATCAAGTAGCATTCCAAAGGGGACTAACCCCACATGATATAGATTATGGTGGGTAAAACAAAGCGACAAAAACCCTCCACCGTACAGTCAACAGCAAATATAAACATCACGTGTGAGCACATTCACGTCTCAGATCTGCAACCCTGCTTTTCCCCCCAGCATGCAGTGCTTTCCACTGCAGCCGGGGATTCTGGGAAGTTACATGCAAAAGGACACACGTGTCACCTTTAACTTCATGTACAGTTTAACATGGACCCCTGTAAACTTATGCCTGCCGCATTATATAGCTTTTCAGCACAGCCTGGGCTATAGAGCATAGCCAGTAACCCTACTCTTCTGTATCCACCTTTTGGGTCTCAGTGCGAGGCCGATTACACTGGCTTTGCAATTTGAAGCTAGGATATGTTTCGACCGCACATTAAACAAGTTACGGTGGGTAAAAAAGTAACAACAGCCCTCCACCGTATAGCATAGAGCAAATCAAAATACCACTTGTGAGCACATTTACATATCTAAGACGGGTCTACAAGCCTATTTCCCCCCCATTATCTCTTAGTATGCAGGGCTTCCACTGCAGCCAGGGACCCTGGGTAATGGCATGCAAATATTCAGGGAACTAATGAATATTTAGTTGTGTGGATTTAGGGGTTTTGAAATTGTTAAATTCATGCATTTCTAATGGTTTGCAGATATGTGGCCCTTCACATCTTAATTTGAACGAGATAATTCCAGAATATGTTTTGGCCAAAAGATGTAACAAAATGACCCCCTCGATATCAAAGATGTATTATTGAATTAAAAATGTATTCTGTAATTAGTGAGCCATATTAGATGTGCATTGGGATATTTTGATTTGACATTGTGGATTGGTGGTCACATTCCTATTAGTGCTCCAATAGGCACTGCTGAATATTTACACCCACTTTGTCTAAGCCAGGGGTGCGCAAAACATTTGTCCTGCGCCCCCCTGCCTGCGCCACCTCCCCCTCACCTTGTACCCAGTGTCAAATTACGTGGCGGGGTCATTTGACGCCGCGTCACACAAGCCGTCTGCATCAAGGTAAGGGATGTTGCAGAGGCCTCACACGACCCCCCAGCATTTAATTGAAATGCCTTGGGGAAGAGCGTGGGGGCTCTGCAACCGCACTGCCCCCCCAGAAAAATCTTTGCATGCCCATGGTCTAAGCAATGCTATAAGACACCTTACAGCCCCCATTCAAGTAAATGGACCGGACGTGTTCTGACACGGTACAGTGTGTGAAGCGCTTCTATGGAATTGCAAGGCTTAGCAAATATGGGCCCAAGCAGGGTTTTTAGCATGCAGTCAGAGAAACCACCGAGAGGCACCAACCACTAGCCTCCAATCATAAAATAAACCATTACTATTACATTCCAATATCTGCGCAGCAGCAAAGGGTATGACTTCCAGTAATGTGAACTGGCACTGTAACCCAGGCTGTGCTGAAAAGCGGTGTAATGGGGCAGGCATAAGCTTAAAATGGATTTCAAGCAAAAGGTGACACTATGCTCGTTTGCATGTCATTTCCCAGAATCCCTTGCTGCAGTGGAAGGGAGATGATGATGGGAGATAATGGGGAAAGACAGGGTTGCAGACCTGTCTGAGACATGTGAATGTGCTCACAAGTGGTATTTTCACTTGCAATAAAGTAAACAAAACGCTGCTATGTATTAGGGACACCACATCGGTATCGGTGCAATCGGCTGCTTCTGAACATATTGAATTAGGCCTCAAGGGGAAAATAAATAAACAAGATATTGGATATCCCTAGATATCTTTCTTCACACCGCCCCCCCCCCCCTGCCCAAGGGTTGAAAGATTCTTTAAGATGAACAAAAGTGACTTCAGTCAGATGCCAATATTAGTCTGTATATTCTTATCATATAGGACTAATTTTTGCTGATTATTCTAACTTAATCTGTACTTTGGACACCATCTCTCTTTTTCTGCGTTGTGCCCAAATTCTTGCCTCTATTCACCCATTCTCATGCTATAATAAAAAGATCACTTCAAAGCTGCACAGCGTAAACAATAACACCTGATTGTACATCGTATCTGTATTTTTAAAGGTTATTAATGTCATCTGCAGGTTGCTAATGACATGTTCAGTAGCTAAATGGCAGGCAGCTTACTGTGAAGTCTGAGGTTTCTATGCTCCCCAGTGTGGGACCCTTTTCCACCATAAAGCTTAGCAGACCAGTTAGGATGGTAGAGACTGACCACGCCGGGTTCCATGTGTCTGGGTGGAAGTCTGTGATCGAAAGGCAGAGACTGCAAGGGCAAAAAAGAGAGGAGGCTTGGAACATAGGCTAATAGGATTTAATTATTTCACAAAAACATGCATTGTTCAGCCATTAAAGCAAGGAGAACATTGTTCCACACATTTCTATGTAAAACAAAATTCTAATGATGAGAATATCCCCGGTAACAAGCATT
Organism: Ascaphus truei; assembly: GCF_040206685.1. NCBI lineage: Eukaryota > Metazoa > Chordata > Amphibia > Anura > Ascaphidae > Ascaphus > Ascaphus truei. The sequence goes on from NC_134488.1 coordinate 24,964,517, forward strand.
TTACAAATGGTGACAAGTCTGTTGCAGCTAGTGAAAACAAAGAAGAAATATGGATTCTTACCGTGTGTTACATTTAAATCTTCCATTAGGAGTGATCATATAAATACTAGGTGGTTTAAAAGGAAATTCTCGTGGAAATATTAGTTTTCCATGGTAATACCCGCCTATACAGCAAAACAAAAAATGTTAGGGTGAATCTTTTAATGTCAACATTTTAAAATGTAGAACCCACAAATGCATTAAGAGGTCTGATCGACAAGATCCCAGGAGATTAGAATCATAGCCCAATTCAATCAACTCTGAAGAGTGCCCAAAGGTGAAGACACCTTCCCTGTATGCAATATTTCATGGCAAATAGACAGTAAAGACAGGCAAAAGTGGCTGTGAAGAGTAGAGTGAAGAAGTGTTCTCAAATAAGAGCATCTATATATGTATTGAACATCATTCGCCAAATTAAGTCTGCACAAGCTATTAAATAAACTAAAAATTTTTGTGAGATGGCTTCACCTTGGAGATATTAAATCACTCTCTGGTTTATGCAAATGAGAAGTTAACGGGCTTCGCCACTCCATTTATCATCATTCTTATTGAATTAGGTTAAAAATAAATAAATAATGCATCACTGCCAAGCGGTAAAATTTGGGCAAACATAAAGCAATGTTAATAGACTTTAATTCATCTGGCCCATACTTTACCAAAAAGGACCATGAATTTCAGGGGGCGGGGGGGGGGGGGGGGGGGAGGAGGAATTTTGAAAAACAGCAATTATTTCTGTCTACACAAACTCATGTTTTATACAAATTCAGGTCGGCATAGGATTAGAAAGCAGAATTTCCGTGCTGCATTGCCATTGACCTGTAGATCTTAGTTTGCGGGGTTGTGTGGCTCTATGGCATCACACACGTACCTTTCCCTAGGAGGGCGACTGTCTAGTAATATTGTGTTTATCAAATACCCAAGGCCACTTACAGACAAGGTTGAAATGGTCTTACAAGTAATCTAGCTGCTTGAAAACAAGTTTATGACTTTGGTTAAATGTGTAGCTAAGGATAAAAATCAAAAGCATAAAAAAATAGATTGCAAAAAATATGTGCTCACCCTCATAAGGCGTCATTTCAGGTCCTCGTACTACATAATGCCTGAAAGATGAAACAAACAGAAGATACAGTCCGATCAAACTAGGGTTTACATTTTCAAAAGTAAAACATTAAAGGTTTAAGCTCCTTACTGAATTATATGTGCAGATATAAAAAAAAGTTAACACAAAATTAATTTGTATATTTAAGTTGTTCAACCGCATTATTTTGAGTGATAGCAATGAGCAACTCAAACAAACATTCTTTGGCTCTAACGGACTTCTATTATCAACAACAACAACTTTATGGCATATAGCGCTTTTCTCCCAATGGGACTCAAAACCCCTTAACAGTAACATAGCGCGCGGTACGCAGCATTGGACATCGGAATGTTACAGACACAGCCCCTGCCCAGTGGATCTTATAATCTATGATTTTGGTGCCTGCGGCACAGGGAGATAAAGCGAGTTGCCCAAGGACACAAGGAGTTGACACCGGGAACTGAAACAAGGCTCGCCTGCATCAAACTCCGTGTCACCGTTTACAAAGTCAGGGTCTTTACCCGCTGAGCCACTTCCTTCAGCCCTACAAGAATGTAACTACTGCGGAATGGGAGAGGGTACATTTTGTGAAAAGTGTGACCAGCGCTAAAATAAGTTCCCCGGTGCAGCTGAAAACAGTGAAAAAGTAAACATGGTAAAATGATGAAAATAATATTTATTGTTAAAGCAGTATTCTATGGAAAAATATCCCATCTCCCCCTTTACTCCATAAATGCGGACACTGCTCCAAGGAGGTTTTAATTCCCCACGTCACGCGTGCCAATAGGAAGCTGTGATGGGTGATGTTGCTGCATCCAATTGGCTTTCGTGCCGAAGGAGATTTAAGCCTCCATATTTTTTCACCCAGTTGAGCATGCTACTGGCAGCACCTACAGAGGCAAGTATCTCAGGAAACAGTGTTCCCCGGAGCTGAAATTAAGGTGGTTCAGCTCCAGAGACCCACAGCTTCCCCTATGATAAATTTTAATAGGCCCTAGGCGTAGCTGCCCATTTCACGATAATTAATCTAAAATGCTAAATAAAGCCTGAGGAATCTCAGATATTCCACAGGCGGTGCCTTCAGGTGTCTGGAATGAGAGATAGTACTGCACAGGAGCAGTTCAACTCTAACTAAAATCATTACCTTACTAGATAATTGCTGCACTAAGCGTTAACGTGTTTGGCTAATTATGCCTCAGAGAAGTGGGGGATGAGAATTGGCATGCAGATACACAAGACTGTACTGCATGTATAGATAAAGATTGTAAAAACACCCCAAAGCAATTGGTTACCAGGGAAACATTTAAAAGTTTCTCTAAAAAATAAAGAAATAAATAAAAATTGGTTTTACAAAGATTTCATTCATTCAAACTATCACTAGTTAGTTCATTTTCGTCTTAAGGGGCAGTCCAAAGCAGAGGGTAAAAAAATACAACAACAAAAAAAAAACAGCTTGTGCAACTGGCTTCCTAGATCGATTAAAAGTTGCAAGGAAAGACACCGACTGCAAACAATGGCACTGAGTGGGAAGCAGGGGAACCGGGTTCCGTTCCCGGGGTCGGTTCCTTGTGACCTTGGGCGTCACTTTATCTCCCTGTGCCTCAGGCACCAAAAACATAGATTGTAAGCACATCTGGGCAGAGACGTGTGTCTAACATTCTTCTTTTGTCCTGCGTACTGCGCGCTGTGCTGTCATTGTGACGCGCTTAAGTCCCATTGAGAGAAAAACTCTACATGAAATAAAGTTATTAAAAAAGTAAATGTTTTGTATCTTGTGCTACTTATGTTTATCTGTAGTCTAATAACTGCTTTGTAATTACATTTGTAAAACAAATAACAGAGCTTAGGGGGCTTGCAAATCGTCTTATCACTAAAAAGACATTATATAAAGATTGTAAAACCCTAACCCATAGATCCAAGGTTGTGTATAAAAGGGATACCACATTGAAAAACATTGCAGCACCATCTAGGCTTAGGAAAGTTGCTTGCCCTCTTGGGATCGATCAGTCAACATTAGGACATATTGCGGGGAATTTTCAGTGTGGTGGTAGATGCATCACGTGCAAATTTCGTTAAAATGGGGTCACATCTAACCCCTGCTGCCACAGAATATCCTAGAACAAGTTTTATCAACTGCAACACCACATTTGTTGTTTATTTGTTGGAATGCAAATGTGGTGTACAATATGTGAGACGTAACAGAGATTTCTGGAACACAGAGGAAATATTATTAGGGGAATTGTGACCACGGAGTATCGAGACATTTCTTATTGAAACATGAAACTCCGTGTGATGGGAATTGAACACATTAAGGTTCAAGGGGGGGAGATGCGAGTATCTGTACTGGTATATACCAGTTTTTAACTGCACTAGGTTATACAGCAGGGCTCCGGGTATAGTGAAAATCGCCGGAAAGCGGATCCGGCGATTTTCACTTCTGCGCATGCGCAAGCCGGCATTTTTGCCGTTTTGCGCATGTGCAACCTATGGTTTGCGCGCGCAACCTGCGGTCTGCGCATGCGCGCCGGGCGCACCCGCCCGTTCTGTGCACGCGCGATTTACAAACCAACATGGCGGCCCCCTTCTCGGTGCCGCTGTATCAGCGGATCGCCAAGAAGCGGGGCTCTGCTGTATAAGCATTTGCTTTGATGTTTTAACCCCTTCTGGGCTTATTTAACATAACACTAGTATGCATTTAGCGTAGGAACCTGCAATAGAGACTTACCTTGACGTGGTTAGCAGGCTTGGCATTATTTGATCAAAGGATGTATACCAAAAGTCTCCTTTTTTCTTATAGGCACACACCACACACCACACACCACACACCACACACCACACACCACACACCACACACCACACACCACACACCACACACCACACACCACTATCCCAAAGGGAGAAGCGCAGGGATTAACTTTTTGTTTTTCATACTTGGCTTTTTTGTAAGGTCGCCATCAGCTACATTTCAATAATTAATTCTTCCTCCTTGTCCAATACAGTATATTCTATTTATGGATCACAAGTAAGAGACTTATTTACATGGCAGCAGTGCAAGAAGAAGAAAAAGAAAAAAAAAAACACACCGCCACCAAACATTTCAAACAAGAAAAAGGAAGTACAGCCCAGAGTGAGATATATCCAGCATGTCCCCCTTCCAGTGTTGAAACTCTAGAGATGTTATTTACATTACACAACACATCCGGTAGCACAGGGGAGCTCAACTCCAGTGCGCAAGATCCCCCAACGGGTCAGGTTTTAACGTTGTCCCAGCTTCAGCACAGATAGCTCAACTCTTGGCTCAGTGCTGAGCCACCTGTGCTGAAGCTGGGAGATCCTTAAAAAACTTGACCCGTTGGGGGCGGAGGGGTCTTGAGGACTGAAGTTGCGCACCCCTGCAGACGTCCAGCACAATATGTGAAGATGTATAAAAACCCCAAAAGATATCAAGATATAAATTCAAACAGGGGAGAGGGGGAGAGAGAATGAGAGCAACAATCCTGGAATCTCAGAGCAGGGACTCCTTTTCCTTAATGTTACTTTTATGTCTGAAGCACTTATTCCCAGGACCTGTTATTTATTTGATTACCACGTGTATTACTACTGTGAAGCGCTATGTACATTAATGGCGCTATATAAATAAAGACATACAATACAATTTGTGGGAGGAGCAGTAAGATCAGTATTGCTCGCCATGGTCCTGTGTGACTGCAGGCCAGTTATTTATAAATGATCTGACCATTACGTCATTTGTTCTAAATTTCACTCCAAGCGTGCACCAATTTGCACTATTTCATATTCTATTGCCTAAAAAAAAAAATCCTCGGAAGGGCGCTCGCTCCCAAGACTCCTCCCCAGATTTTTTTACGAAACAGAATATGCATTGGTGCAAATGGTGAATCCTTGGAGTGAAATTTAGAGGGGAAAAAATGACGCAACAGTCAGGTCATTTATAAATAACATGGCTTGGATCGAGTTAGGTTCCGGTGCCCTGGGTTTGGGTCCCGGGGTTCTGTTCAGGTTCTCTGTGTTTGGGCGGTAAGGTGAGAGAGAACCGGTTGCTAGAATTTCTGAATCCCAGCGCTGAGTACAACACACAGAAAAAGAACGTATGGAACAGGGAACACGCGCTTGTTCTGTTAGTGGGTTGGTTGAGTTTGAAGGTGATTTGCAAAACAAAAAAGTACATAAAGATGGCTAAAAAACAAAAAAACCGACATTGTACTGACCAGATGTTCTAGAAAGCAGGGGTAATGGAAGGAGCTATACTGGCAGCAGCTACTTACTGGACAAGACATATGCCAGAGACAAGTCTTTGAAAGCTATAGAGGAAACAGACTCTACTTTAAAGTGACACTATTGTTTTTCTAGAGTAAACACCCCATCACACATGGCCTTTGGGCTGTTTGTTCCACATGTGAGAATTTGTACACGTCATGGTGCATTGCCCTGTACGCAGCAAGACCTAGCTACAATATAAATTCCCAACTTATGTTGCCCCTGTGGAGAGTGTGCAACAATGTACTTGATCAATGAGAGCGAGTTCCCCATGATCCAAAACTTTTTACTGGAATGAATAAATAAAAAATTTACAAAAACAGTAAACACATACTGTATCTCCCAAAACTGCCCTCAATTTTAAATTTGTTTCAGTATCTGAAGAGATTACACAAGCTCCTCAAATTAAAACTAAACAACCAACATGGACCTGACGTACTGCAATCTAAGGCTACGTCCGCAGCAGGGGAAGCCGCGCGGACGCTCCGCCCCTGCATCCTCAATGAGGATGTCTTTAGATGGTGCTCATGCGAGCGTCCGCAGGCGTGCTGATCCGTTGGAATTTTCAGCCGACAGCAGAGTCTGTTTCTCAGCGCGCTGTCAGCTGAAAACCTCCAATCACAGCAAAGCAGCGTCAACGTCACGGCGCCGTGACGTCGGTGCGTCGCGGGCTATTGGCCCAGCGACGTCACTGCCCCGCTTCCCCCCGCCTCCCGATCGCGCACTCTGGCTCGTCTTCCAGTACATGGGTTCACTACTGACCGGGCAGACGAGCCTCAGCGTCAGCGCGGGCTTAGGCTCTATGGACGCACCATGGTGTGGGAGACCGCGCTGAGAAGTCCGCACGGGGCGCGATCAGATTGCCTTAAGGCATTGATCGCGCCCATAGACCGCGGAGGCAGGAGGGGGCGCGCGTTGCACAAGAAATTAGTTGAAACGGAGGGCGAACCAGCTTCGTGATGCCCCTAGGAATGCCCCCCACGGACCGTCCACCAAGGACAGTGAAAGCATTCGCTTCACGCGGGTGACTTCAGAGCCTCCACACGGGCGAAGGCGCCATGGCCCGGGTCTAAGTTCCTAAGACTTGGTACCCAAGCCATTGCCAAACCTATTGCTTCCCTAGTCAACTCTATTCTGTCTGCAGGCCATATCCCCAAGACCTGGAAACCTGCCAGAGTTGTCCCAATCTTCAAAATTGGGACAAGAAACATTGTCTCAAACTACAGGCCAATCTCTCTTCTCCCAATACTATCCAAAGTCATGGAAAAATGTGCTCACTCCCAATTAAGAGATTACTATACCAATACAAATTTCCCTAGCCAATTCTAATCTGACTTTCACCCCAAACACTCCACAGTAACTACCCTCCTAAAAGTCTGCAATGAAATCCAGTATGGAATGGAACGAGGACAACTCAAAGGTGCAATATTCCTAGATTTTGATCATGCTATCCTGCTTAAACTCCAGAGCTTTGGAATAGGGAAACATGCTTTAAACTGGTTTCAGTCCTACCCATCAGGTAGATCCCAACATGTGTCCATCCCAGGCTCTAACTCAACCCCCTGGATATCACCTGTGGTGTCCCGCAAGGCTCTGTTCTGGGGCTCCTACCCTTCTCAGTGTTCATCAATGATCTTCCTACAGCCTGTAAGGGAGCTTCACTACACATGTATGCAGATGACACAATCTTATATGCAAATCAGCCCTAGCCTCTCCGACTTTGAAATGTATGTGTTCAATCTGACTTTGAGACTTGAAGATTGAATTTCCCAAAACGAACTGTTTTTAAACATCGACAAGACTAACAATGGTATTTGGAACCAAGACTAAATTTTTAAAGCTTCCAGTGAATAAGCTCCAGATTAGAACCAACGCCAATACCATCCTAGCGCCTGTTACTAGTTTTAAATACTTGGGTATATGGTTTGACTGCCATTTAACATTTGGGATGCACATTGATACCCTGACATCCAAAACCTATGCTAAACTAGGTATACTTTATAGGAACAAATCCACCCCAAAGCTTGTTTTAAAGTTGGCGTGCGCGAATGCTTGTGCACGTAACGCACAGTGTGTGTGTGTGTGTGTATACGGGTCCGTGCTGTGAGCAACAGGCTATGACACATACGTACACACACACCACACACTTCACTGAGCGGCAGCAGCGCGAAAACATACTTTTCTGAGTGTTTCCCCTCATCGTCCGGCTCCACGCTCACTGCCGTGCGCCCGGCCCTAGTATAGAACAGCTGGCTAACCACAGCCAATTATAAGTGCTGCGCCCGCGGCGGAGCAAGCACCCACTATATTACGGGCCTAAGTCTGCTGGTCAGAAAGCGTATCGTACAGCAGATGCTAATGTCAATAATAGACTATGGGGACATAGTATACGGCTCGGCACCCAAACACACTTTAGCAAGCTTGATACCCTCTACAATTCAATATGCCGTTTTGTTCCCCATTCCAACTACAACACACATCACTACGAAATGCTCAAAGAACTAGATTAGTTAACACTTGAGTCCAGGCGCAAAGTTCACCTTTCCTGTCTTGCCTTTAAATTCTTTATGGGCAAGCTACCCAGCTATCTGAACAAGCTCCTCACCCCTACCACATGCAGCACTTATCATCTCAGATCAGACTCCAAAAGACTGTTCATGGTCCCAAGGCTCAACAAAGTATCCGGCCGTTCCTCCTCGTCTTATCGTGCACCCCAAAACTGGAACAATCTACCGGAGACTCTCACAGCCAACACCAGTCTAAGTTCTTTCAAAACTAAGGCTGTCTCACATTTTAAACTTGTCTGTAACTGTTACATACACCTATAACATATTACTGTGCATACAGAAAGGATGGGGGATGCTCCCCCATCCTTTCTGTATTCATTGCTTACAAGGGTCCTGGATAGATCCTGCTGGGGTTCCGAGTCACAGGAGGACATCACTTGAAAATCACACTCAGGCAGTATCATACTCCGCTTTTTATATTTCAGCTTATCTGACCTAGCTCTACAGAGATAGCGCCCGGGTACCCCCTCCAACATATTACTGTGCATGCAATGTCTTGTATTTAATTTATAACCTTGCTCACATAATGTAACTATGTATTTGTAACCATGTATCCATCATCATAACTCTGTGCCCAGGACATACTTGAAAACGAGAGGTAACTCACAATGTATCACAATGTATTATTTCCTGGTAAAACATACATATACACAGTATTGTATATGTATATTCCCTTTAATATGTGCATCAATACAATCCACACAATGATAAGTAATTAGCTAAGTTGCCGATCGATCCGTTCTCCTGTGATCGATCGGCGAAGATTCTGCAGTTCACTAAATGGCAGTCAGTGCAGCAGAAGAGGACCAAAGATGCAAAGTTCTGTGGGGAAGATCATGTGACCAGGCAGTCACTAGATACAATTGGTGCACTGCTAGAGAACAGGGCTCAAAAAGGGGCGTGCCAGAGCCTGTTTCAGAAGAGGAAGGGGATGTGACTATAGATGGTTGCTATAGAAACAAAAAATGCTTGTTACATAATACATTAAAAATTTAATTTAGAGTTGAGAAAATACGTGTAACATTTTTTAGAAGTATGAAACCGATTTTTTTTTTTTTTTTTTTATTTTTTTTTTTTTTTTAAAAACACATGTAGGATATTGCTTGGTCTGCAACTTTATATAATTTCAGAGGAACTTCTACTGCTCATTTGTCAATGCTATTACAAACTATTTTAATAATTTCCTTAATTGTAGAATAAAAATCCAACAGACATGAAACATTGTCTACACACTAGAGGTGCACTTGATTTATTTAAAAAGAAACATCTCCCAATTTGTGCATGTGAATAAAACGATGCAGAACATGTTCTGTATTCCTACAGAATTTATTCAACATTCGTTAAATTTGCAACCCCCCAAACAGACACCATATATTTTCCTTTGTAAATTCCATTTTGAAAAGGTGTTTTACCTCTAAGAATGTATGTATTTTTACTTCAATATAAGAAATAAGAACCCACACCATTAATATTTCAGAGGTGCATTTTAGGCACCATTCCGTAAACCGTGTTCTGAGTGAGTGACTGAATGAGTACAGTATTTATATGAAACTATACATAGCTGTGGGAGTTTGCATATGTGGCTGAGGTCATGTGGTGCAATTGCATAAGACATTTCCAGCCCATTCAGTTGGTTGTAGCACTTGAAGGCGTCTTGTGGCATAGCAGTACTTAATAAATATGGTATTAAATTCATTGATTTAAAATCTGTACACTGAATAGGCGGGAGTACCTTTGGGACCATGTTCCAGAATAAAACGGCTTCCTCTAAAATTGGGATGTCTACAGTTCTTGCGTTTTCAGGTCATGCCTCCCAGAAACAGTTAGACACACACACACAACACACACAACACACACACAACACACACACAACACACACACACACACACACACACAACACACACACACACACACAAACACACAACACACACACACAACACACACACAACATACTTGTATAAGGCTCAGTTAAGCTGTCAATTTTTTTCCACAACCAAAAATGTATTAGAGAAAAATTTGCACTTGTAAAAATAAATAATTACGCTTAGGTTCCCACCAAAAATGCCATGTCTGTCCAATGCCATTTCTAACAAGTTAGTGAAAATAGAGGTTTAAAAGTAACAGTCCACCCCAAATACCTAAGTTTTATAAGTGCAGTATAGCAGGGCTACTAAATACATACGTTAGATCAGTGGTTTTCAACCTTTTTTTGGTTAAGGAACCTTATGTGATATTCTGAGGAACCCCAACTCTAAGGGCCTATTCAGGTAGCTTCGATAAGTGACTTATCGACAGTTTTGAGCACGTTGAGCGAGTTTGCATGTGTACCTATTCAGAAAGCTCAGATAACATGCCAAACTCACTCGAAAACTGCTTCTTCTCGATCGCTAGCACTCCCACTCAGACAAACCGAGCAGGAGCTCAAACTCACATTTTTTTGTAAAAAAAAAAAAAATCGAGCTATTCTGGTAGCTCCGAGATGCACATCGCAGCTGCAACTCGCAGGTTCTGATCTTAAGATGGGATCCGCGATGTGCATCTAAATGGAGAAAATGTATTCTTACTACATCTGATGGAAGCTGGGTGTCTCCATAGCTGACCCGCATTCATTTAAGCTCCGGAGACCCCCTGCTTCCATTCTATGTAATAAAAATACATTTACAGCCAGCTTCATTACCTTAGCGGTAATGAAGAGGTTAAATATCAGTGCCTGGTTTGTTGATAGTAGAGGGGGTGGATGCAGCTTGGAATTGCACCAGGGTGGGTGGTTAGGCCTACCGGAAGGATTGCTGGAGGAGTTAACCCATTCATTAAGATAATGAAGGGTTAACCCCTCCCGCAACCTTCCCGTTAGGCCTAACCACCCACCCCAGAGCAACTACAGCCCTTCCCCCTGAAAAAAAACAGGTACTCTGGTTTAACTCCTTCCTTAGCTGCTAGACGCTACTGTAATTAAAGCTGCTTTTATTTTATTTTAACAACATAGTATTGAAGCAGGGGTTCTCTTGAGCTGATCCGCATTAATGTTAGCCCCAATAGCCCCTTCTTCCCAAGTTACAGGCCCCGGTATTTCTCTGCATATTTAAATCTTCCGCGTTACGTGACCGGGACTTTTAAACTTCAAGGAGATACCGGCACCCCATACCAGGGCCTGTAACTCGGGAAGCTGGGTGTCACTGAACATGAAATTAATGGGGTTTAAGTCCAGAGACCCCCAGTAATGTGTTATTGAAATAAAATAAATAAATAAAAACAGCGCGATCGCCTGTAAGAGCTGTGCAGGGAGATGCAGCTCTCAGGTTTGGTCCCCATTGGCTGCTGCAGCGCTCGCTATGGTGGGTGCTGCAGGGACGAGAGCCGCATCTCAATGGGGCCGGGCCCGCTGCGAGGCTAGTTTTTCTTCCAGACCCGAAAATTGAGATGACACGGGCGGCGGAGCGCTAGGCCACACCCCCTGGCAGTTCAGCCAATGAGGGCGAACCTGCCGGGTGACGCCATGGCTGTGCCCCAGTCACTCCCCCCGTCTTTCCCCCTGCAGAATATCACACTGGCAGATCTTAGAGAAAGACTCTGCTAACTAAATGGCATTATCCTACCAAACGGTATCTGACTTGCGATAACTTTCTGAAAACCGTGAAAACTCAAATTTCATACCAATCAGTAGGAACATGCAAAACCGATCGATATGGCAGTGACCTTATTGAAGCTACCTGAAAAAGCCCCTAATAACGTGGCTGAGAACAGATGCATTGTAAATTCTTCAGTATTTGGTCCAATTTTCAAATTACCTGAAAATTGCAGGGAACCCTTTAGGGATGTCCGGGGAACCCAAGGGTTCCTAAGAACCCTGGTTGAAAAACACTGCTTTAGAGAGATGCCTCAATGTATGCATATATAAAGCTTGTTGAACGCCTTCTGACGTAAGACAGACAAGCAAATCAACTGGAATTACGAGAAATACATAAGCAAGCTATGAACAATATTAAGGAAGAAAGATGACAAATAATTAACAATGCATTTAATCATGTTATAAATCTAATAATTATTAATCAACATGCAGTGTTAATTTACAAATAGAATACATAAAGAGTGGTGAGAGAATTGGGAAGGCCTTCATCTAGCAGTGGATCGACAACAGCTGAAGATGAGAGAATATGATACATACACTATTTTTTACACACATACAGTGAAAGGGTGTGATGTGATGCTGAGCGAAATATATATTACAATTCCATTGGACTCCCAACAAACAAATGTAAACAGTCAAGTGGAACGGACAATGTTTCAATCCCATATAAGAATATTCATCAGGGCAAATGTTAGGATAGCCATCCTAGATCCCTTGGTTTACTAGGTTCCTGGCGCATATATCGCCCAGATACTCACCATTCTAAGATATTGGAAGGAAGGGGTTCTGCACAGATATAAGGCACTGGATCTTTCTTAATCCGGAGGTAGTCCTGCTTTAATCTCTGTGTTGCAGTAGTTGGTGCTCTCTTATTGCTGTTGCTGCTCATCTAGTTAAAACAACAATAGATGCAACTAGTATAGATTTTGTCTCAAACATGTTTTTGTAAACCTGCCTCAGTCTATCCAGGCGAATCAATGCGACTCAGTCACCAGCCAAAGGTTAGCCAGGCAAACTCATTGTTACCAAAAGCAGAAGTTTAGCTTTTCTAAAAGCACAACGTGTCAATGATATATATTGATGTCAGTGGTATTGATACAACAAAAGACAAGTGTGCCCAATGCTACATCCAATTGACAAAACATATATGGTAATAAGTATAAAGTTTAAATACTTCAATTATAATAATAATTACTTGGTTATTTAGTTAAACCCTTTGGCCAAAGCGTCGTAAGCCTGCATACCAAACATCAAGGTATAACCAAAAATACTGGTAACAGTTGTATGGAGGTAGGTGGCACCTCCCCCCAGAGCTCACTCCTCCTCACCTTTTTAACTTGGGAGGTCTTTTCACTTTGCTGCAAGAACAGGATCTACTAAGGTTCTTTCCCCTCATACAGAGGTAAAGGGAAGGGTTCACAGTGTAGTGTAGGACCTGCATTTTTGGTTATACCTTGACGTTTGGTATGCAGGCTTACGACGCGTTGGCCAAAGGGTTTAACTAAATAACCAAGTAATTATTATTGAAGTATTTAAACTTTATACTTATTACCATATATGTTTTGTCAATTGGATGTAGCATTGGCCACCCCTATCGTTTGTTGTATACATTTGCCATGCTCAGTAGCACTCTTTTTTGACATATATATTCATGATGTGGTAGGTGTAGGAGTTTGAGCGTGCTGGGAATGTGTGTTTGTCAGTGGTATTGTTATGAAAAAATAGTGTCAGCCCATAGCATAACATTTGTTTTGACACCAGAATGATAAGAGTGGACACATCTGTAATAACCCTTGCGCTGGAAGGGTTAAATATTACACATTGTGGGATATATTGACCAAGCTGCCTTTCAAGGACATAAGGTGCAATAAGGCTGTAAAGGGCCTTCCAGAGCTGGAATGTGCCTTATGGCAGAAGACTGCTTAGCAATTGTGGGCCTAAGTATTATATTACAAAAATAAAAGGAAATATTTCTCCATACGAAGAGTGTACACTATTTATTTATGAAAGCTCACCCTGAAGTGCAAGACAGAAGATATAAAGTGTGGGATCAGATATAACCCACATTAAGGAAACCACGATTAGCTCTCCTACAAAACACACCCATCATCATTTATTTTGCAAAAGCACGACTCCACTTTACAGGCAGTTTAAGTACTGGATGGGATGTTTGAAAGGATACATACAGAGGTTTAAGCAACAGAACAAGTTAGTCAGTCTGGAAACCAGCAGTAATGTTCATCTCAAAGCAAACATTTGTCATACTAATGACATACACCCGTCACGACAATAAAAGAAAACAAGATAGACAAGGAACTAAACTGAATACATTCAGATACCCATCCTTTGCAATCGAGTCATGGGGGAGAACCCCAAATAATTATTGCACCATCACATATTTACAGCCCTTGATGGTACTTTCCTATGTTCAAAGTATCTGATCTTATGGATGATCCCATTACATGCTACAGAGGCATTTCACTCGCCCTGCTCATTTGCATGTTCCCATACAGAATCCTGTCAACTGCAGGTTAAACACAACACCATGGCGGAGGCGCAGGGTCGGGGTCCAGGTGTGGACAGACTCGGTGTATAGTGTCCATAGGAGTCACCTCTTGAGGCTATGGGCTTGGAATCTGCAGTGACTGAGTCAGAGATGAACGAACTACACACACTTCTAGATTGTAAGCTCCTTTGGGGCAGAGACCTCCTTCCTATCGCCTCAGTTTGTCTTAACATACATCTGCTCCACAACTCCCACTTAGGCCTGTAATATCGTGCGTGCGCCAATTAGAATTGGCTGTGTTAGCCAGACGTTTCTATACGAGGGACGCACACGGCCATGAGCAGTGGCGCGGCAGACCAGGGAAATTAGAATAAAATTGTATTTTTGCACTGCTGCCGCGCTGCGAACCAATCACAGCGCTGTCTAACACTGACAGTCACACCCCCTAACCGCGCGCGTCACCGCTTGCACCCCAACAACTAAACGTTCACGCCACGTGCACGCCTGCGCCAACTATATAACAAGCCTTATATTATACTGCCTTGCGGAACATGTTGCTGTCATGTTATCAGGAGATCATAATAAAGAATGACAACAAAGTAACAGATGTTACGTGAAACTGAGGGTGAAGGGGCGGCTGCTTCCACTTCCCTGTCCTTGGTCTATTCCCAGCCCCTTCCCCCCATCTTCTTGGCACAGTGAGGCCCCTGGGTAAGGAGGGGATACCCGCCGCCCCCCTCCATCTCTTGACTAGACGTGGCCCCGCTCCACAGGCCTCTCCCTGCTTCCTCCCAGGCCTTGCTATCCGGCCTCTCCGTACGGGGACCCACCTCGTCTCTCCCGTCAGACACGAGCACGTCCCTTCCCCCCCGGGGATATCAGACCCCACTCTCCGGCTCCCTCACCTCTTAGTCCGGGTCAGGCAGCCTCCTCGCTCTCCTCGCTGCTTTCCTTTCCCTTTTTTTCTTCTTTTTTTTTCCTCCTCACAACAGCCCCCGCTTCCAATATGGCCGCCCCGGGCAGCAGGACTTCCGCTTCCGGTTTCTCTTGGCGCTCAACTTCCTAGTTGCGAAGCGTCGGTTGCCATGGGAGACGAGGGCGCTCTGCGTGTGAAACATGAGAGATCAGGGAGACTCCACCCCAAACACGTCATTGTTACTGCACACAGGTCACAGGCTGGGAGCTTCAATAGGTTTAATCAGATTCAGAAGTGACCTAGATCTTTGGGGGTTTGTGTGTGTGTGTGTGTATGTGTGTGTGTATGTGTGTATGTGTGTATGTGTGTATGTGTGTATGTGTGTATGTGTGTATGTATGTATCGCAACTGGACTAACACAGCTATTTCCGTTTTATATATATACATATCATGCAAATGGGAACACAGTGTCACCTCCCTTTCTGCAGTGGAAGTGCTGTGTGATGGGTGATAATAGTGAAAGGCAGGGTTGCAGACCACATGCAAATGAGCATACAGGAATATTTCCATTTGCTATATGCTTTGCTGTGGATGGTTTTTGTCACTATATATATATATATAGTGGGGGGCTCACAATACTATACGTGTGTGTGTGTGTGTACACACACACGTATAGTATTGTGAGCCCCCCCGTTTCACATCTCACGAGCCACCTCTATTTCCCCCTCCCTCTTCCCATGTATGTCTCTCCCCTCTGTCTCACTCACCCCCACTCACTCCTCTCATGTATTTATCTCCCCTGCATCACCCGTACTCCCTCTTTTCCTCCCTCCCTCCCCCCCCCCCCTCTCCTCTCACGCGCCCAAACCTCCCGTCAATTACTCCACTCTCACTCAATCCCCCCCAAAAATACATACCAAAAAAAAACCATGCCCCTAAATACATATAACCACCCCCAATACACAACACTATTTACCCTATTTAGTTTGCAAATTGTATTATATACACAAGCCACAAGGTCAGATCAGGACTGAGGAATGTCAAATTTGTAAAATGCCTTAATTTTAATTAATGTCAATTCATTAATTATTTAGTTTTAATGTCTTCATTATTAATGTAATTTTAATTAATGTATTAATTTTTTATTAAGTACAGTAGAGATTAGAAAGTACATTTCAGATTTCAGGCTGCAAAGTGGTTTGTTTTATTTATTTCTGATAGTGAAATCCTCTATACACACAAACACACACTGCAGCCCCCACCTCTATACACAGAAACACACACTGCAGGGCCCACCTCTGTATACAGAAACACACACTGCAGGGCCCACCTCTGTACACACAAACACACACTGCAGGGCCCACCTCTGTACACACAAACACACACTGCAGGGCCCACCTCTATACACACAAACACACACTGCAGGGCCCACCTCTGTACACACAAACTCACACTGCAGGGTCCACATCTGTATACAGAAACACACACTGCAGCCAGGGTTGCCACCTTCTATTGAAGGCTAACCCGGAGATAACATTTTTTAGATCTTTTTATTATATATTTATTTATCCTGCCTTTGGCTGTATCCTCGCATCCAAATGCCATCAACATGGCAGCGCCACGTCGCGTAATGCCCATTGCCATAACAACGAGCCGCTCCGGGACCTCACGCGGCATCAAGTTGACATGACAACTGGATGCATTATGGCGACGAGGCATCACGTGATGCCACATTGTCATGGCAACATGTCACCGCGTGACGTCAGTGTCTTGTTGTCATGGCAACGGGGTGCGTCACGTGATGTAATTTGTTTAAAAAATTATTTAGAAATGTGTCCAGGTTTTTCATTTTGAAAATCTGGACACCCTATGTAAGGCCATCATCAGCGTGCAAGAGCAGAAACTTGGCTGAGCCCTACCAAGGGGATGTACCGATGTCAAGGATGTAAGGCGTGTAAATATGTTATCACAGCAAAGGCGTTTCATAGCTCTGATAATACGCAGCAGTTTAGCGTTGATAGCTTTATTAACTGCAGAACAACTAACGTTATATATCTCATTATCTGTAAATGTGGGAAAAGGTATGTAGGTAAGACTACAAGGCAATTGCGTCGACGTATACTTGAACATGTCAACTCTGTCAAGCATTCTGCCGAAACACCAGTAGACAGACACGTCACACATTTCCATAATGGAGATATGGACAGCCTCAAATTTATGGGTATTTATCATCTTAAGTGTCCGGCAAGAGGTGGCAATGTCGATCAGATGTTGTTGAGCATCGAAGCCGAGTGGATCTATAAATTGAAGACCAGAAGTCCTTTTGGACTTAATGAAGGATTCACCTACACCCCATTTATTTGATCCATCCCTACTTGCCCTTTCTCCCCATCTTGCTGTCTCGGTTATCGTTTCTTCGCTATCCTACAATTTTGACACATGCCTTTCTACCTCTGGTCATTACATATACTATTTATGTTGTACTTTAGAATAGTCCTACCACTCGTTTATGTTATCCCTACCATGATATTGTTACATATTATATTATATATCATATTATATTACTGTGATTTATTTCATTTAGAATTAGTGACTATATTGCCTGAATTATAAACCCATTTTCTTTCTTTGACATTGGGTTTATTGCTTGGTATAATTAACTACACACATTATATTCATAGTGACATCTATGTACTTATGTCATCTTCTGTGTGTTAAATACAGTGTAATGTCTCATTTTATTTCACTATGTTTATGGACATGGTTGCTCTTTTTGCTATAAAGCAAGGGGCAAAACTGCTTGTATCATCCCTGACTGTAACCCCCCTCCTTGCCAGGAGCAGCAACATTTAATTTGGGTTCTGGAACCATGAAGAGGCACTTATTGAACACCTGTATTATCCTTTATACATGTATGAGGCAAAAAACATAAGGCAGGATTAAATCTGCCTGCCTTTATATGTCCTGTGTTCAGTAGGTTAGCCTCCGTTTCTTTCTATCACCTCAAGCATGCGCAGTACTGCTTATCTCCTGATGGATGCAGTGGGTATCAGTCACGTCATGCGCACTGAAAACTGAAGTAGCTCACGAGTATGCGCAGGGTAGGGAGAGGCATACGAATTACATCACCCTACGCATGCGCAGTAGTAATCTGCGATCGGCTCAGCGTAACGTGGCGTCTTTAACACGGCTTGAAGGTTATTTACAAGTCTCCAGACACTAATGATTATCAAAGTTAAATATAAAGGTAATGAAAGAGATGTTTTGGATGTTTACTGGCAGTTGCGCATGCGCTTTCTTGCGTATGCGCCTTAGCGGCGTGTTGTTAGTGTCTCCTTGACAACCGGAGTGCTTAAATAGCGTCCGCTT
This sequence comes from Ascaphus truei, assembly GCF_040206685.1. Classification (NCBI taxonomy): domain Eukaryota; kingdom Metazoa; phylum Chordata; class Amphibia; order Anura; family Ascaphidae; genus Ascaphus; species Ascaphus truei. Next base: position 24,982,895 of record NC_134488.1, read on the forward strand.
CCCCCTGTGTGCAAAATTGTCCCTGACGAAGCTCCATAGTAGGAGGGAAACGCGCGTTGGACGCATGATTATGTCATCAGTCCCCGTTATGGGGCTGTTTTAACATAGTGTTTTTTCCAGCAATTCACTAGCACAGCCATATATCTAAAAACAGTGTAGCAGCTAGGGTATGATTTCAATGACACAGTGGGCCTCATGCAGTAAGCGACGATTATGTGAAATCGGCAAGCTTATCGATTAGTCATGTTATTGGCGTTTTTCCCTCTCCGTATGCAGTAAGTGCCGAATACATTCAAAATCAACCCGAAAACAAATCCGCCCACTCTCACGATGATGAGCCGATCACACACAGGTGTATCGGCGTGCGTGGCGGGGTGCTGTTAGGTTGCACAATCACAAATCTTGCTGAATCAGGCGAAACAAGCATGTTTTTGATTGCGCGCCATATTTAAAGGCAACGTGTACTGCTAATCATTCTCTGTGTTGTTGGGAGTGAGAGAGAGAGAGAGACGCACAGAGCTGGACGATTGAACATTTGCATATTGACTGAGAGACTTGTTGTGTATTGGGTGAGCTTTGTCCTTTGTTGTTTTGTTTACATCTTTGTCTTGTTTTATATGTGGAAGTGGGTCGTGTGATTGCCTGTACATTTCTTGTCTGTTTTTTGTGAGTGCTGGAAGTATGCCCGCAAAGCGTGGGAAGAGTGATGCTGGTGGGAGTGGGAGTGCTACTCGTGCGAGTACGCGTCGGAGTGAACGTTCTGTTCAGGGGAGTGATGTTGCTGGTGCACCGAGTGGTGTTGCTGGGAGTGGGAGTGCTGTTGTTGGGAGTGGGAGTGCTGGTGCTGCGAGTGGTGTTGCTGGGAGTGGGAGTGCTGTTGTTGGGAGTGGGAGTGCTGTTGTTGGGAGTGGGAGTGCTGTTGCTGTGAGTGGGAGTGCTGGTGCTGGGAGTGGGAGTGCTGTTGCTGTGAGTGGGAGTGCTGGTGCTGGGAGTGCTGGTGCTAGGAGTGTGAGTGCTGGTGCTAGGAGTGTGAGTGCTGGTGCTAGGAGTGGGAGTGCTGGTGCTAGGAGTGGGAGTGCTGGTGCTGGGAGTGCTGCTGGTGGCGCAGTTGCTGATGGGGTGGATGGTGGTGGCGTGCTTGCTGGTGGCCAGCTTTTGGAGGCTCTTCCATTGGAAGAAGGAGAGTCCAGTCAGCACCAGCCAAGCTCTGACCCTAAACCTGCTCGGAAAAAACGTGTGGAGAAGCCACGTAATCCTCGCTTCAATGACCAGGAAAATAGGGCTCTTGTCACTGGCATTCTGGAGCACTATGACAGTATATATGGACATTTAGTAGGTAAGTGTAACTTTACATTTATTATTCAAATACATGTGATCCTAGGTCATCTGAGTTTTGTTCATATGCAAATATGGGTACACAATATCTTTCTATGTTCATTAGTGTGGAAACACAGCTTTTTATCATGCCTTACAAGGACAAATAAACACAGGCGGTCAATTTGCCAGAACTGCATACAATATGAATGCAACCTTGCTTACATGTATAGGTTTAGTAGTGAATGCTCATGTGCTGCACATATTACACATAAAACAGCATGTTTGCTATCACTTGGAACAGCTAGCAGTGTAGGAAACTGGTGCTTATATTATTATTCATTTACCTCATATCTTTTATATGTTTTTCAAGGGCGGACAAGTGCAGCAAGCAAAAAAGAAATGTGGGACACAATAGTCATTGGTGTCAATGCCTGTGGGAATAGTGTCAGGGACAAGTATCATTGTCGGAAAAGATTTGATGATATTAGGTCCAAATTGAAAAAGAAAATACAAGACCAACGCGTGCATGCTACTGGCACTGGAGGTGGGCCCACACCACAACGTCTCATATTGACTCCATTGGAGGAGCTGCTTCGGCCAAAATTACTTACCGTCGTCGTGGAAGGCTTGGCTGGTGACCGTGACATTGGAATTTATCCGTCACAATTTCCAGCAGGTGATAAATATTACTGTACTAGGCGTGTCGTTGCTTACAGTTATTTTGCATAGTTACACTGCTTTTTATACTGTCTTCACAATATAAGCATACCTGTATCTATATATGTATATGTCTGATTCTGTATATATATATCTCAAAATAGACATATATGTAGTAGTCCTACTAAAAGCAGTAACTAATATAGCACGTGCCATTGCGTGCTCATTTACATGTGAATTCCCAAAATGCATAGCTGCAGTGGAAGCAATTGATGGTGGGCGAAGATGGGGAACAACAGGGTAGTACACGTGTAACACATGTTCATGAGAAATTATTAGTAGCTACAGGTACAGAACAGAAATATGTATCATATTATTGTGTATTTTATTGATTTTACTCCGACAAACATGACATTACTGCCTATTTTAAGCATGCATCAAAGAAATTGCATGTAACGGCCTACAAACATCACTGGCACTAACACATCTATAGTTGCTTATGAAAAGGTCCATTTTTGCTTTATGTCATATACAGACAGCATAATGAGGCACACGTATCATATGTTATGTCATTGTTTTCATAACTTAAACACTGCAGATGACTACTTAGCTCATCTACGATTGTGTTAAAGCAGCTGCAATTAATATCTCATCACAGCATACACTTCAACAGAGGGGGTGGGGTTCAGCACACACACTAATTACAGCCTCATTTCACGGTCAACTTAGTTCACACCATTTGCACCTGTTTCAAGTCATTGAAAGGTGTGGCTGATTAGGCTTTTTGGGGAAGGGAATACCTTTCTTACAACCTGAATAGCACAACTGAAGTTAATCACACTCATTGGAAAGCTTAACTCTAGCTACTAAATGCCCCAACAACTCATTACTTATCAAAGCGTACGTCACACATTAGTTCACTCATATCTATAGTTGAACTACTATGAAAGACACATTATCACACACTGCATGTGTTGTCTTGTTGAGTCACAGCCACATTCAGGTGTGCCACATCTTCGATTAATGTACCACACATATCCTCTACCAAAAACAACACTTTTTGCAATATGACCACCTTCATGATAACCATTGTGAATGGTCATCTCATGATAGTTATGTACATTATGATACTGATATCACTACACAACATATGATTTTTATGTACTCATTTAATCTATTTATCCTCACGCATTACTGCAGAAACATAGTATGTTGTATGTTAGGGAACTCAAAAATTCTAAGTACACAGGCATGTACAGTGTTATTACAACTATTTATGTTCACTTTCACACACATTTTCGGTTAAGGAACTGATGTTGTTAGTTAATCATAAATACAGAACATACAATCAGTGTTTGTTCAATATTTACACATGTAAATGTAAAACTTATGTTATTGTTATATATAGTTGCCCCTGGAGGACATGTGTCACCTGAGATGGAACAAGTGTCTTCACCTGGGTCAGCCAGCTCAACACTACTAGAAGGTGAGTGTATCATTTGCTGGCCATATAATATGTGCTCTTCTATATGTTATGTTGTCATGTGCATTATTTGTTTTGCACATCTTCTTTAAATAGGATTACTTAGTGTCAGTGAAAATTAAGTGTAAGGCAACATGTATTGTGTTAGTGATGTTAATTATCATGTAGGACTTCTGAGTTTAGAGCAACTTTTCATTCATTCATATTTCATACTGAGTCCAAACATTATTCGTAAGTCAAGGTAGTTTTTAATGAGGTTATAAAACGTATGCTAACATGTTAGGTGTTACTTAGGACACAGTACAATTACATAGTAACACAGCATACATTAACATGCCATTTAATAATGTGTACATTTCTTTTTAGAACATCATGGTGATGAGGATGATGAGTATGATGAGGATGACGCCACAGAAGAGACTGAAATACAATCATGTGACCATGAAGAGGTGCCAATAGAAACTGTTGTACCGCCAAATCGTCCATCAACTTCCACATACGATGCAATTGTAGCTTCAGAGGGAAAAATAGTGGACGCAGAAAATCGTCGCCATTCAGACATGATGACAGTGCTGGAAAGGATGATTGGACTGCAGGAAGAAACAGTATCACAATTGGCACATCTCCACAGAGTCTTCATTGAAGTGCCTAAACAGTTGCAAAAAATCAACACCTCATTCGAAGCATTAGTTGTTCAGCAAACACAAGCTAATTACTGGAGAATGACTAATGTACCACAATTCAACACCTCCCAGCCAGGATCTGTTCATGCAGGTCAGTTTTCACCACATTCATCTGAGATTCATTCACCAGGCCCAAATGTTACCGGTCAAGTAGCAGACATTGCTGTGCAGGTTCCTGATGACATCCTACCGCTGCCATCTCTACAAATTCAGCAGCAGACACCTACAAAGGAGGCGACAAAAACAAAACAAGACACACATGAAACAGACCAACCATCACTTGTGCAGTGTCTACCAACTTGCTCACATGTGTCACTGGGCACAAGCCCTGTCCGTGAACAGTCACTACCCAAAAGCCCTGTAGGTGAGTCGCTGCCCAAAAGCCCTGTAGGTGAATCGCTGCCCAAAAGCCCTGTAGGTGAATCACTGCCCACAAGCCCTGTAGGTGAGTCACTGGCCACAAGCCCTGTAGGTGAATCACTGCCCACAAGCCCTGTAGGTGAGTCACTGGCCACAAGCCCTGTAGGTGAGTCACTGGCCACAAGCCCCGTAGGTGAACAGTCACTGGCCACAAGCCCTGCCCGTGAAGTGCCAGAGGCCACTCAAAGTGGCTCTGTTGTGCCTAAAGTTGGTGGCAAAAGAAAAAGGAAAATTCAAGAGACAACAAGCAGGCCTGTTACTCGCTCGCAAAAGGAACAAAAAAAATAAATGTTATAATTCAGAAAATATGTGTTTGGCCTTGTTTTGTTGACTTCAGATTATCTAATTACTATTGTATGTATGCTGAAGACTGTGTTGTTTCCAAACTTTCAACTATGTTCTTGTACACGTGAAGTTTTGGAAATGTTAACACTCATAATTAATTGTGTTATAAATATTTATGTTGTAATCGTCTGTTCAGTAATGGTCCACCAGGAGCCAGTTGCTAAGTTTAGAGAAGCTGCCATTGACTTTGCAGCAAAACATTGCATTTGGGTGTGTTAATTGATGTAAGAATTGCATATGCATATTAGTCACATGCAATTATTAAAACACCTAAGTAAGTGCAAACATCTTTCTTGTACGTGTACAGCAGGATTATGTGTAAATTATTACTTACCTTTGCCTTGCTTGGCCATTGTAATTTTGTCCTTTAATCAGTTGTGTGTTCGTTTCTATAACATCTCAGAATGTATAATAATATATATACACACACACACACACTGAGTGAGTGTGAGTGTGAGTGTGAGTGTGTGAGTGTGTATATATATATATATATATATATATATGTGTATATATATATGTATATATGTGTATATATATATATATGTGTATATATATATATATATATGTATATATGTGTGTATATATATGTATATATGTGTATATATATATATATATATATATATATATATATATATATATATATATATATATATATATAGTACTATATAAACTGGTATACACAAACTAATACACTTCATGCTTCCTTGTGAAAGCACACTATTTTAATAATACAGGCCTAATGTTTGAGAAATATCCTAAGTATGAGACTCTAACAGTATTGTGCTTAAACAAATGTTTATTACTTAATTCAATCATGTTTCTCACCATTTAAATAGGTTTCATACAAGGTATACTTAATGCCATCAATGTTGTGTGTACTCCTGCAATATAAAAAAAACAAAAAAATATTATATATAAATATATATATATTTTTATAAGAGATATATTTATATATATATATATATATATATATATATATATATATATATATATATATATATATATATATATATATATATATATATATACACACGTATTTAAACTCATGCAGACAGGGAATTAACCAGACTTTCACATACACACAGAAATGTAAGCGGGGAAAAAACATTTCTTTTTGCAGGTGTGTTTTTACTGATATGCCTGGCTAAGAAATATTTTCACACACTGGTCTTTGTTAGTTTTCAAAAAAACACTATGTGAACGCATTCACAGTCTAGGGATGTTTTTCACAAACGAGATAAAAGAAGGAGAAATGTTTCTCCCACAGTCCCATATCACGAACCACAACTGTTAACCCAATTAGACAACCAAATCCAATTGGCGTTTGAAATAAGGAGTCAAAGTAGTTACTTTTGTTGACCTTGACAAGGAAAAACAGGAGTTTGTTAGCCATTCAGCACATTCATTTTGATGAGCAAATAACACAGACCTGCACACAGCTTTTGTGCTACTCAGACATGGCTGATGAATTCGTTAACAATATTAATCCCCTTTTAGGGTATAAGTACATGATCTGTGAAGCCATCTTGAACAGTCGCGGACAGAAAGCAAGCACACGCCAAATCGATGATTTCATTCGAGCAAAATATCCTTATTACCAAGACCGTAAGCATGCACGGAATTTTAATTCCTCAATAAGATTCACTTTATCAAGTAATGACTTTTTTGAACGTGACCAGGATAAGCTACAACACACCTATGGTTTCTGGAAGATTGCCCCGGAAAAACAATTTATCCTGAAAGACGGCACTTATATTGTCGTGAAAGGCATATTTATTCCTAATGGCAATAGCAATGTATCCGCTACTACTGATCCGTTTGAATCGATACGTGCTGCAATATCTGCAGCCTCCATTCCTGAAACCCACATTGTACAAGAACAAAAGTACTATGATTATGTACCAAGCCTTTCAGCTGAAATTGCATTGGAATGGGAACCGGAAGAAATGAACCTACCTCCCGACCAATTATTTGAAGAAAGCAGTGGCGATTCCTATGAGCGCATCCTGGAGGAGATATGTGCCATACTGGATTCAGCGGTTGGGTTAAGCGTGGATGAAAATGGCTTGCATTTCTGGAGCGACCAGTTGCAGCCAGGCGAAGAGTTAATTCTAGAAGAATGGTAAATATAACAATCGTTATGCGTTGACTCTGCGTTTAAATTTTTTTTTTTTTTGTAACCACCATTTTCACTTTCAATGCGTGGATACAGCGTAACATTGCAGACTGCATAACATGTAGCGATCACAAACAAATTGTTTCCTAATACAATATAGTAGGACCTGAAAGAGTAGTACACATTGCTGACGGAATAAATATACGTACTTTCCTATCCCTTTAAACATATTAGCAACATTTTACCATTACTCTAACACATACCTGTTTTGTTATCATGCAACATCTACAACATTGAAAACCGGGTCCACCACGTATGACGTGGGACCCTTGTCATGGGCCAAGGCGTCCTTAAAAAGGATTAGTGATGTAAGTCCCGCCCCCAAGCGACGTGCGCGCCTCAAAGCCTATTGGCTGTCATGTTTTGTTATAGTAACGGTAACTGCAGTGTGTGATGCGTGCGGCTCAGTGTTTGTAGGCGTACCCTGGGCGTTAGCCGAATGTTAATTGAGTGGGAGGAGTGTTAGCGTGCGTTTCACGCTGGCTTAACATGACGTCACACGTATTGCATTTGCGCATTGTGTTATCGGCCGTGCTTTCTGTTCAAACACGTCTGTTTAAAAAGAATACAGATGTACTCGTTTAGAACGAATGTAGTTTCGTCTTCATTGTATTTGAAATAAAGATGTTATGTTTACTGGTATTTTCAACATGTATTGAACGCACAACGTACGCTTTGTTTTGCGCATGCGCTAACAGTTAGTGGAGCCAAGCGTGAAGTGCGTGCGCACACAAAGATGTGCGCGCACATCTTTCAGTATACAGGCAACGTTCACTTCTTATACATAGTTATGCCTGCTACAAATTTAAAGAAACATTACATACTGATGAACAGTTTTACTTCTAACATATAAGTGACTGACGTGTGTATCTACACAATCATATAGAGCTGCGTAACGCGTTGTCACGGATGCATATCTAGTAAGGTGCCATCTTTGACCATCATGTGTTTGCTGTATTTCAGAGATGTCGGGGAAGATACAATCGGATCAATGTATGATTTCAGAAGAGTCTACCTTTATATGAGATGATTGTGAGGAGGAGCCACCGACTACTATACTACATATGGAACTAATTTTATATTGCTTGCAGCGCTTATTAACAAACAATTAAAAATGTGATACCCTTATGCCTATATTGCATAAGCACTTAATTAACATAATGATGTTGCAAAAGAGTGCCTCGTGAATTTTTATTGAGTGTTCTTTAATGACTACTAACATTTTATGACATGGTGTGTTTTATATATAACAACCATTCCCACTCTGCTAACACATTTGTGTATTCTAATATGTAATGGAACGTATGACTGTCGAAACTATGTAACAATAATAATAATAATATGAGCATGTTCATGTATAGGGCTGCTAGTTGTACGCAGCGATTTACAGACACATGTTTCAGCCTGAGGTCCCTGGCCCGTGGAACGTACAAATGTTTTTTTGCCGCATGAGGCACAGGGAGATAAAGTGACTTGGCCAAGGTCACAAGGAGCCCACACCGGGAATTGAACCAGACTCCCCTGCTTCAAACTATCAGTGCCAGTGTGTGTCTTTACTCAGTGAGCCACTCCTTCTCCCAATGTAAAGGACACTTACAACCAAGTAGCCATTTATTTTTAAAATCTCTTGTTACATGGGTATGTAGATAAAATGGTTTGGGACTGTAGCAAATAATGTTACTGGCCAGATGTTATGGTCCCCTCCAATGCATGATGTTCTGAATATGACATCACCATCATGTTATGAAGTACGTTTCTGTGTATATTTCATTAACCTAACTAACTATAGTTTACTGTGTTTATTAATCGTTTAGAAATACATAGTATAGTCAATATGATGATATAAGCTACCATAATAAAGCTGGTGTTATCATTTGTCGGTGTTATACATGGATCCTACACCAATTGATAGAGACACAAACAGTTGTCTTAAAAAGTGTGTCTATGCTAGTGATGAATGTGCTCCCGTAAGTAAACAAATAAGTACAGTTATCCCCTTTTCTCCAACCACCTCTATATTACATTAATGGAAATTATAAGGAAACATACATAAAATGTGATGAAATGTGAGTAATCATTTTGTAATACAATGCACATGAAAGCTCAAGAGTAGCTAAATGCATATACATGATACAGAAAGTACATATATGTAACATTTGTGTTTAAACCAATATGTTGGGTTTTTAGTTCCAATAATTATAGGAAGATTGAGGTAGGCACATCTTATGAGAGATGTCAGCAAATATACATACCATGATCAGTCATACTGGAGATATACCTATAATGCAAAGGAACAATATATAAATTGCAAACATTGACATGCCATCTTCAGTACCGTAAACAACACAGCAAAGTGTGTATTTGGTGTTAAATGTACAACACCATGTATATTTCATGACATTCAAAATGTAAATCAGCCTGGTGTACACATCATCTGGATGTACATGTTACACTGCACCAATAACATTGTATGTAAGCATACTAGAAGCATGAATGATTATGGGCATAATATGTGTTTTGTCTTAGCATAAGGAATAACACAATGCTAAAATATTATTGCTTTGTTACCCAAGTTGTATTCACATACACACAACTAAAGTACAATTGAAGAGGGATTATATAACCTGTGCAACAATAACATACCGGTGCCACATCCCTTTGTGCACACAGCAGAGAAAAGAAAGGTGTGCAACCCATATTCATCTGTGTCCTAACAGAAGGTTATATAAAGAAACATTATTGTTAATATAACATAATTAAACTATAAAAGTAGTACTAGGAACATATGAGTTTGTACTTACAAGAAAAAAATGAATTGATGAGATTCTGTCGTGTCTGGCCACCACTGGCTGTTTGTTCATTTTCAGCAGCTACATGGGTGGGATGCTCGTCTACCAAAGCCTCAGCTAGGTCTGACTGTACATTGTGCCTGAGTGCAACATTGTGCAAAATGCAACAGGCAAGGATAATATCAGACACTTTTTGAGGCTTGTATAGAAGAGCCCCACCAGTTCTGTCCAGACACCTAAACCTGGTCTTGAGTAGGCCAAATGTCCTCTCTATAACAGATCTTGTAGATATATGGGCTGCATTGTACCTGTCCTCTGCTTCAGTTTGAGGGTTTAGCACCGGAGTCAAGAGCCACGGCCTAATTCCGTATCCTGAGTCACCTATAATGAATGGAGCACACATAAGCTGACATTAGTGATCAAATTGTACAATGCCAACATTCCTAAATCAACATGTGTTTTGTGTTAGAACATGTAAATATGTACTCACCCAGCAGCCAACCAGGTTCAAAATGTCCCTCTTCGAACGCATGGAAGACTGAAGAGTTCCTCAGGATAGAGGAATCGTGACTGGAACCAGGGAACTTGGGTACCACATGCATTATCCTCATCGTGGCATCACATACCACCTGTACATTGAGTGAATGGTAGTGCTTCCGATTGCGGTACACATGCTCACTCTGACTAGGTGCAATCAAAGCAACATGTGTGCAATCGATTGCACCCAGCACACATGGTATCCCTGCTATATTATAAAAGCCAGTCCTGACTTCCAGCCACTCTGTCGCCTCTGTAGGAAAATGAATATAATTCCTAGCGCGTCTATTGAGTGCATAGAGAAACTGGGTCAAGGCCCGCGAGAATGTAGATTGCGAGACCCCGCCCACTATGCCCACAGTTGTCTGGTATGACGCGGAAGCAAGATAATGTAATGAGCACAGCATTTTAACAAGCCCAGGGACTGCACGACCTCTGGCTGTGAAAAAATCTAAATCCCCCCTTATCTCCTGATAAAGAGCTAAGATTGCTGCTGAACTCAAACGATAGCGACTTACAATCTCCTCCTCACTCATCCCATCTAACAGGGTTCTCTCCCTGTACAGACGCGGACGAGGCACAAGTTGTCTCCTCTGTCTTCTCCTCTGATCTCCTGTCCCTCTACCTGTCCCTCGGCCTGTCCCTCTCCCTGTCCCTGTCGTATCCGCGTCACTGTCACTGTCCCTCGGTGTGTCCCTCCCTTGCCCTATATGATTGTCTTCATCATCAAGCATGTCATAGAAAAGAATGTTCCTCCGTCTCCTAAACATTCGCAACATTTTGAAATGAGTAGCTGTGAATGAGCAGGTAATGTGCGTCCTTTAAATAGGTATGTGATGATGTCAGGTGACATAGTAAAATGCAAGGTGTTACATTAACATAATAAAGTACTTCTGTGGCAAGCTGTGTGCACTTGTTGTTCTAAGTATTTGTTGTGTGTATTCTGCAGGGAATGATGATATTTGGCAATGATGTGACGTGAAGCTTTGTACAAAGATTGCTTGCAAATAAATAGTTGCATGTGCAATGCATGTAACACTTGTGAACGCAAGAGTCAGTCATGTAATGAGACAAAAAGGCTGAGATTGACGTGGGAAAAGTTTTGTGTAACATGTGTAATTATCCATGTTATTGTGACATGTTGGCAACAATGAATAGTCGTGTGCATATGCATGCATTTGTGTAAGGAGGATAGTTGGTATAGAATGAGTTTACAAGGTGTCCCAATGATGAATTACTGTACATGTGTGTATAAGTTAGGTTGAAGTGCTTGTAATGCAACGGTTACAATGTAAACATGCAATGTGATTGAGCGTCCAATAAGTGACGTCATGAAAATAGGGAGGACCCAAAAGTATATGTAAACATGAGAATACAGATGTACATGAACGTTTAAAGATGCGTGTCACATTACAAGCATTGTGTAATGTAAAGGAAGATGAATATACTGTGTATGTGTGACATGTGTGACATGTGTGACATCATGTAAATAATTGTCGCTGAGTTGAGTAAAATGTGTGATATGATGTGAGGTTCTCCTTTAAGAGTGTAGTATAGTATTTTCCCTTGCCACATCATCACATGATGAGTAATGTGACCCGCAAATGCTGAAAACATGTAAAAGTCGAATGTTATGCAAATAAGACACATCAGCTGTGACACAATGCAGGGAATGCCCCCACACTGTAATGCAAATCCCCCTTGTATTGTGAGCAATGAAACGTAAACAGTACTATACTGTTATACGTCCCCGCTCCATTGACTCCATTGATGTACAGAAGATTTTTTTTTTCTAAGTGCCGTTCCGGCAGCCTTAGCGATCGTTCTCCCGTCCAAAATGCCAACTTTAGTTGGCGGGAGAAATCGGCCATAACATCTCAATTTCGTAGTGCCGATCAGCCCCGATAAGCTGTTTTTTTTTGTTGAATCCAGCCGATTTAAAAAAGTGGCGATCAGTGTCGAAAACAGGCTTATCGGCAGGCGACTGGCCATAACCAAATAATCGGCTCCGAAACCTGGCGATATGAAGCACTTATCGGCGCTTACTGAATCTCAAACCCACATTTGGCTATAACATGGCCATATTTCCCTTATCAACGCTTACTGCATGAGGCCCAGTGTTGCTGACTGATATTTACAAGCACCTAGTGATTAATCCCTGCTGCTGCTTATGGCAATACATTTACTGTGCTAGTGTTTGCAAGTGTTGAGCTCTTGGGCTCACCTTGGCTGGTTGCACCCTATTGAGCCTCTAGGATTCCAGTAGCAATTACTGACTGGAATATCTACATTTTTGAGAGCCATATTGTGGTGCATGTATTTATACTATTTTATTTATTTTTAATGTTTATTATACCACTCTTCTCGGTAATATATGTTTTAAGTATTCAGTATTAAAAGTTATATTTTACACCCAGGAGTGTGCATATAAGTGAATTTTCTTCAGGGATACAAACACTTTGTATCTCTTATTTTCTTTGATTCACTTCAATTCACAGTTGCACCTACCTTTGTTGACAATTATCAATTAGTAGTTATTATTTTTCTATATTACAATTAGTATGATTTAGTTGATCACTCCCTAACTCCTGTCCTTTCCTCACCCTATGTAAGCAGTGATACTGAGTCTGAATCAGGGAAACCTGGTTTGATTCCCGGTGTTAGCTAATTGTGATCGCGCTCTGTACTGTAATTGTTACAGCTGCAGAAAGAGCAGTTGTTGCTTGAAACGCGTGGGAGGAGGTTTCTTTTTTGTCTGTGGATTACTGCACCGACACACTTTATTCGAGCAAATACCCAGTATGTACCTGGCAGATACCTGGAATGCGCCGCTCCTCACCTCTGACAAGCCCCGTTGCGTTTGCCTTCCCAGCCTGGGTTCATGCCTGGCTGACGGGCGGCTGATCTGTTAAATGATAATGATTAGGATTTAATAGGCTGCAATGCTTCGCGTGTCTACCAGATGGCATAAATTCATGAATTGTAATGCAGTATATATATATATACTGTGCAGTATTGCAGCCAGCAGGAATAAAATGCTTCAATCCCTGCCTGGAAAATACCTCAATGCACTCGGGCAGAAAACAGTCACAAACCTCAATACACCCGGGTATACCCGAATTCGTGGGACTAGCCGAGCTCGAATAAAGTGTGTTGCCAGTGTAGTATCCGTTTTATGTAGTCCAATAAAGGTTTTTTTTATTAATTTTTGCTGGTGAGTTTTAGTTTGTCAGGGGCGGCTGGTCTGCTGATCATTCTATTTTTGTCATGTCAATTTTGATGCTGCATAAACCTGCCACTGACGAGACCCAAAAGGTCGAAACAGCTGTCTGTGAGTAGGGTTACTGACTGACCATGCCCTTCTTTATCACTGGCTGTGCTGAAAAGCTAGGCAATGCGGCAGGCATAAGTTTATAGGGGTCCATGTTCAAATGGATGAGAAGTAAAGAGTGACACACTGTGCTCATGTGATGTCATTACCCAGAATCCCTGGCTGCAGTGGACACACTGTTTTCTAAGCAATAATGGTGAAAGACAGGGTTGCAGACCTGTCTGAGACATGCAAATGCACCTACAAGGAGGGTTCCTTTTTTTTTTTTTTTACCCACAATAACTTTTTCAACGTCTCACCCAAAAATCCTACTACTGTATGGAAAGAACAATAACAAATTCCAGGGAATATACAGTAATGATCTCACGAAAGGCTAGTTAGGGGCTGCTACCTAACCTAAGCAGCAATGCAGCAGCAGTGTTGCTGCGATTAGTGCAGACGTCTAATGCAGTGTTTAGATAATTACAGTGTCCCTGCCTAAGAAGGAGACTGTCCTGTTCCTCTTCCAAATTACTTTGATTTATGTGTTGTATTCCGTACTGTGTACATCATAGCAATCACAGGAGCTGATCTTTGCATATGATATATATATTTATATATTTATCATGAATACTTTACATAATTGAGTGGTTACTCACTGTTATGATTACCTAATTGCAGAAGGTAATCATTTAAAGTACCAGCTTTAAATAGTTTGCAAACTATTAAAGGGACAGAGTTGGTGGCAATTATGCTTCACAGCGATACAAGTTCAAACCTCATTGTATCGTTGTAACATTTGCTTCATTTGTAATGAAGTGTAAATGATCAGGAAAATAACATGATTGGCGGGTTTTTTCAATTGCCCCTTCGCCTTTGCGGCCTCATCAGTGAACTTACCTCTTGCACTCAACACAAAACACTAAGACACAACTGTGAGGTAAATAGTCACAGAAGTTTATTCTACTGTAGATAAATTAATAGAGCAATGCATAGGGGGGGGGAAATTCCCCCTGTGGGGGAAGCAGGGGGTCTCCGGAATGTTAATTTCAGCTCCCGGGATTCATGCTTCCCGAGACACTTACCTCCGTGGGTGCTTCTGGTATCTCATGCATGTTTGTAAGGAATCCACTACTGGCTTTGACTTTTGCCTTGCAGACCTGTGCAGTTGCAGGCTTCCTCTGGCAATCTATGGCACAGGTGCTGCCTCTCATTGCAGCTTCTGCCCTGTGTTACTTCATTGGAGGAATTCTCACACACCCTCCTCCTGTGATTGGATCTCCGCCCTTTATATTCTAGGCGTTGGCTCTGAACCAGCGCCGAGCATAACTATTCCTACCTCTATGTTACTGTCTCTGCCACAAACCACCCCAGGCCTCTCTCCTAGCGTTCTTACCTTCCAAGTTCCTGAGTATCCAGAGGCCTGGTCCTGGACGTCTGTGCTGAAGCGTTGTTGCCAGCACTGGCCTGCTGCTATCTCCTTGCAGTGGCCTACCCTGGACGTCTGTGCTGAAGCGTTGATGCCAGCACTGGTACTGCTGCATTCCCTCCTAGCAGTAGCTACCCTTCCTGTCCTGTGGCCTGCCGCTATTCTCCTGTAGTGGCCTATCCTGGACGTCTGTGCTGAAGCGTTGATGCCAGCACTGGTACTGCTGCATTCCCTCCTAGCAGTAGCTACCCTTCCTTTCCTGCGGCCTGCTGCTATCTCCTTGCAGTGGCCTGCCCTGGACGTCTGTGCTGAAGCGTTGATGCCAGCACTGGCCTGCTGCTATTCTCCTGCAGTGGCCTACCCGGGACGTCTGTGCTGAAGCGTGTTGCCAGCACCGGTACCTGCTGCATTCCCTCCTAGCAGTGGCTACCCTTCCTTTCCTGCGGCTTGCTGCGATCCTCTTGCAGTGACCTGCCTTGGACTTCTGCGCTGAAGCGTTGGTTCTACCCGACGCTGCCCTGCGGTGAACTTCGGCCAGCCTGCTGTCTCCTCCTGCTGAGATCGGCGTCATGGGCCGAGGCCGCTCCTCGCGCAGAAGCCACCCCCGCGCTCACGCTCCTAAGCTGAAGCGGGGAAATCCTGACTACCTGTTGCCGAACTCCTGCTTCCATAACGACGATGCTGCCTTCTCCAATCCTGACCCTGCGATGTACGACTACGAACTGCGCACCGGTCCCGGTTTGTGGCGAGCATCGGCGTAACAGTATGCTCGGCCCGTTAAAACCGGACCGCGCCGTGGCGGGGGATGGCAATTTTCCAACTGAAGTTATGTCCCGTCCTGCGTATCAGTCCCACTATGAAGGCCAGTATTTGTGTGAAGTAATACCCCTGATGGAAGAAATGTTTACCTATGAAGGTTTAACCCCTTTGCAAAGACAATGCCGTTGTGATCTCTTTATTAAGGCTTACTGTATCCTGAGCTTAAAACAGTCTCTAGCCGAATGTATTCGCTCCCCTGATTCCCCTTTAACCTGGGATAATGTGAACCCTATGGAACTGGCCGACGCCCAAGAGGCAATCTATGCCCTGGCCTCATCACTGGACATTCATCTAGTAGAACAGAGCGCCCTCCTCATGTTGGCTCAGTCTCAAGATACACTCCATGTATTTTCCTCAACACTAGACACTCACATAATAGAACAGGATCCCCTCCTTGCCAGCTATGCTGCTGCTTGGCAGATTCTCTGTGCTACCAGTCCTGTTACTAAACCTGTGGGGTTATCTCTCTCTCCTAAGAATGGTCAAACCATTTCTCTGTCGCTGCCCGCTAAGGAAGAAGCTGCCACGCTCCCTAATCCTGAGTTAACCTCCCTAAGTTCTGTCCCTGAGGTTATTTCGGTCTTAACCCCTGCTAGTCAGGCTTATGCGTTCCCCACTGTAAATCCCTGCAGTACCCAGGTCAGTGTGTCTTCCCTAGCACCAGAGAATGAATCCTGTTTGCCCTCTTTTCCTAAACCAAAAATTCTAAGCTCTGTTTCCGAGGTTTTTTCTGTATTAACCCCTGCTAGTCTGCTCTGTGAGGTTCCTACTGCTAACCCTAGTATTCCGCAGTCTAATGATAGGTTCCTAGGGCAAGAGGCAGAACCCCCTATGACCCCACTCTCGGAGACTAGCTTCTATTTCTCTGATTCTCAGGTACAGAGTAATTTAACCCTTGGGGTTTTTCCTATGTTAACCCCTGCAGGTCAGCCCTGTGAACCTTCCTTGGTAGATCCCTTTAGTTCGTCAGTCAGGGACACCTCCTTAGCCTCAGAGGATCAACCCCTTTTGTCCTCTGACTCGGCTAAAATTCTCGGGGCTATGCCCCCTGAACTTTCGGCAATAATACTGGCTCCAGTAAAAAGTATTCTGGAGCCGTTTGTTTCTCTAAACCTGTTCGCAGAATCCCTACTCCTAGGTATTTCACTCACCCCGTCTGCCACTCAGAGAGCTGAGACCCCTGCTTCTGAGCATAGACCCCTTTTCGTGGAATCTGTTGTCGTTTCTGAAGTCCCAGACACTCTTTCCCAAATACCCACTTCAGAGGCCAGCACAGTCGTGGTTGCCCCACTTGCACTGTCTGAGTTCTCCTTTTCCCAAATCCTAGGGTTTAAAGCGAACAGTACATATTATTCTCCTTTCCAAGTGACCCCTTCTGAGATCAGCGTATCTGCTGTTGCTTCCTCAGTACCATTAAAGTTAGGGCCCTTCTTTTTGAATGATCAGGCTTTCAAGTTTGAGACTCCCTTTATCCCTGACTTTGTAAAACTGCAGTCCCTTCTCACTGTAGTTAAAGGTTCTCCAGCAGCCGCTGAGTTAAGCTTTGCCGCTGCCAAATCTTCTGTTATAGAAGCAACCTTGCCTAGCTTACTTCTGTCTGCCCTATCTGTGATGCCTATCACCTTTACTAAAATTTCTGTTTTGCAAGGTATTTCTCCTAGTAAATCTGTGATACCTGCCATTCCTTTAATCAGCTCCAAAACCCCTGTCACTAAGTCTCCCATGGAGTCTGATGCCCTCACTAGGGATTCTCAGGGACCCAATTCTGTAACAAACAAGATGTCCCTTGTGTCTGTTGGAGAGTTTACCCCAGTTTCTCTCACGGATCATGCCACAGCCTCCGGGATGATTAAAAATGACTTTAAGTCTGGGATGCCCATTCCTGTAATAATACTGTTTCACGCTGATTCGCCCACAGTATTCGGGGTATCCACTACTGACTGTATGTCTACTACCACGCACTCAGGGGTATCGCATTTGGAACGTTGCCTTTTTTCAGAAGATCCCGTCTTTAAAATGGACTTATTTTTCTCTGTGTCTTCCACAATACTTGGGGTACTTGCTATTGACTGTCCTGTCCCAAAACTAGGGTTACCTCTCAAAAAGGTGCCTGGAGCTACCGATGTTAAAGACCCTATGTTTAAAACAGTAACAATTTGCATTGCTTCTCCCACAGTATCATGTGAGACCTGGGTACCTGGGACCTCCACTCCGAAGCCAAGCTCTAGTTCTCTGTCTTCTTTCTCTGTGTTGGAGGCACCCAGCTTTAACCCCAAGACTTTTTTCCCTAAGGTTGATGCACCGCTAAACCGCCTGCCTTGTTTTTTGGATAAAATCTGTTTTCTCACCTTTCAAACAGACTCCTTACTCGCAGGTCTCTGTGCGGTGCCCAAAGTGCCCAATCGGTATGGCAATTGGCCTCTCCCTAAGACGAAGACACCCTTACTGGACCTCGTCGCTTTACCTGAAGCGTCCGTTCCTGTTCTCTATGGGTCCACTATGGGTATAGACATGCCTATTATGTCCTTCGCCAAGGCCACAATTTCGGATTTGATTCTCTCTAAAGATCACAAACCAAAGGAAGCGGATCCTTCTTCAACTGCCAGTACCATGAGTTGCATACACACTGCTACAGACTCTCGCAAATTGCTTGGGATAGCAACCCTGCTTGGTATCAAAAGTACCGCTGCAATAGTGTGTAGTGAACCCTCCCGCCCCATTCCCTTGCTAACCACCACCCGGAATTCCTTGGAAGCTAAAGACTCTCGCAACTTCCTCCGTGCTGATTTCACCAAAGACATTGCCTTCTCTGAAGGTCCCTCTGCCATTTTTGTCTGACAATCTGTGTCCTGTGTCCCGTACTCTTGGACTATTACTATGCACCGGACACCTGGCTACCGTCCTTCCGATGTTCCCATTCCGGAGCCCTCAGGTCCCATTGTCCATGTACTAAGAACTGCAGTACCACCGCTGTCTTTCATGGCACTCGCCAATGTACATCTGGATTGTGGACCTAATTCTCGCCGGAGACACTTCAGGAACAACTCAATGTCTCCCAGACCTATGAATGGTCCTGTTCACCCAGGCTTTTCACCCAGTGGTGGGGGTACTGTAAGGAATCCCAACAAACTATGGGCTTTCAACGCCACCTCTCGCCTAAGGAGGTTTAGGAACAATTCCATGTCCCCCAAATCTGTGATGGATCTTGTTCGTCCGGAGGTCTCACCTGAAGGGGGGGGTACTGTAAGGAATCCACTACTGGCTTTGACTTTTGCCTTGCAGACCTGTGCAGTTGCAGGCTTCCTCTGGCAATCTATGGCACAGGTGCTGCCTCTCATTGCAGCTTCTGCCCTGTGTTACTTCATTGGAGGAATTCTCACACACCCTCCTCCTGTGATTGGATCTCCGCCCTTTATATTCTAGGCGTTGGCTCTGAACCAGCGCCGAGCATAACTATTCCTACCTCTATGTTACTGTCTCTGCCACAAACCACCCCAGGCCTCTCTCCTAGCGTTCTTACCTTCCAAGTTCCTGAGTATCCAGAGGCCTGGTCCTGGACGTCTGTGCTGAAGCGTTGTTGCCAGCACTGGCCTGCTGCTATCTCCTTGCAGTGGCCTACCCTGGACGTCTGTGCTGAAGCGTTGATGCCAGCACTGGTACTGCTGCATTCCCTCCTAGCAGTAGCTACCCTTCCTGTCCTGTGGCCTGCCGCTATTCTCCTGTAGTGGCCTATCCTGGACGTCTGTGCTGAAGCGTTGATGCCAGCACTGGTACTGCTGCATTCCCTCCTAGCAGTAGCTACCCTTCCTTTCCTGCGGCCTGCTGCTATCTCCTTGCAGTGGCCTGCCCTGGACGTCTGTGCTGAAGCGTTGATGCCAGCACTGGCCTGCTGCTATTCTCCTGCAGTGGCCTACCCGGGACGTCTGTGCTGAAGCGTGTTGCCAGCACCGGTACCTGCTGCATTCCCTCCTAGCAGTGGCTACCCTTCCTTTCCTGCGGCTTGCTGCGATCCTCTTGCAGTGACCTGCCTTGGACTTCTGCGCTGAAGCGTTGGTTCTACCCGACGCTGCCCTGCGGTGAACTTCGGCCAGCCTGCTGTCTCCTCCTGCTGAGATCGGCGTCATGGGCCGAGGCCGCTCCTCGCGCAGAAGCCACCCCCGCGCTCACGCTCCTAAGCTGAAGCGGGGAAATCCTGACTACCTGTTGCCGAACTCCTGCTTCCATAACGACGATGCTGCCTTCTCCAATCCTGACCCTGCGATGTACGACTACGAACTGCGCACTCCGGATCAGTCTGCGTGGACTCAGGTCGGTGATTATATAACCCCACCTCAGCCCCGCGGTCCGGTCCCGGTTTGTGGCGAGCATCGGCGTAACAATGTTTAAAGGTCCCGTGTGACGTGGCCGCTTGATCTTTAAATCGCCATATTGCTCGTCCAGCCGTGGCTGCTACTGTCATGATCTATGGAGGTAAGTATTTCAGGAATCAGGGGGTTCAGCTCCCGAGAACCCACGTGCCACCTGGTATAGAAAACAAACACACACACAAAAAAACACCCCAGGAGGAAACCCACCTTTTAGAGGACCTTGCTACAGTAGAACCTTGTACATGCAGAGTCCAGGTGAATTTGTACACCAGCTACCACCTGTATCCGCTCGATGAGCCAATCCACCATGCCCTGTCATTCATCATTGACTAATAGCACTGTAAGAGAAAGTGACAAAAGTGAGTGCAAAGGAGCACTATTAACGATATATTAGATCCTAATACCAAATGTGGGTACTTAACCCAGTAGTGAATAGTTTTAAAAGCTACTACTGTATTCCAATTATCAGTGATACAAAAATTAGTGATACGATAAAAAAGGATAATATAACCCTATGAGACAAAAGCAGCTCCTTCAAAGGGTGTTCCAGCTGGTTGCCTGTTATATGAGCCAACTTAGCTGTTTCCATTTGATACCCTGTTGTGGTCTATATGCGCTTTGCCTTTGGCAACAGTGTGAGCGCGATTTTATTCTTTGTTAATTTTTTATATATACACAGTGTCGAGGTCATTCACTTCATCGTGTCACCCCTTACGTTTATTATTGGCATAACATTGTACTTTTCAATGTTATGATGATTTGCGTGTCACATTAGTCTTAATGTTATGATGTGTCAAGAGAAAATCCTATACTCAACTCTTAAAGGAACAGGTCACATAATATCAAACATGTTACTTAAGTGTGCTTCAATTTATTATATGATGTAACACATTTCACACATCTAACAGATCCAGCGTATAGTAATGTTGGTATACATTACAGAATGCTTTGAATGTGTAACGCATGATCAAATGTAAATGTAGCTGTTTGTTTTCATGTTTACATGTACTTTGTGACCTCCCTCTTTTGATGACGTCCACAATTGGACACTCAATAACATTGCATGTTTACATTGTACACGATGCATTAGAATCACTTCATGCTAACTTATACACACATCTATAATAGTTACTCATTTTTACACGATTGAAACTGAATCAATAGCAACTATCCTGCTGGCATTAAATTATGCATATGCACTTTACAATTACTTCATGTGAACAGGTGACAATAACATGCCAAATTGCACATGTTGCAACGTAGTTTCTCAACGTCAATGTCATGGTTGTATCCTAATTAGATGACTGAGTGTTGCGTTCAGAAGTGGTACATGCATTACACATTCCAGAAATACTTGCCAATGAATGGTTGTACAAAGCTTAACGTTACATCATTCTCAAATATCATGATTGCCTGTTGAACACACATAAATAATCTGTTTAATTGGTACTGGATACACGTTGGGAGTGAACAACTTGGATATGTTAATGTAACACCTTGCACTTCAGCAAGTCACCTGACATCATCACATAGGTATTTAAAGGAGGGCAATTAACTGCGCATTCACAGCTACAGACCTGAAAATGATGCAAATGTTTATGACACGGAGCAAGATTCTATTGGACGAGAGTCTTGCTGATGGAGAGGATGTCACACGCCAAGGAAGCGACAGGGACAGAGAAGACAGGGACAGTGACAGGGACAGGCACGCGGACAGGAGAGGGAGAGGGCAAGGAGATGAGAGGAGAAGAGAGAGGAGAGAAGTTGTGCCTCGTCCTCGTTTGTACAGGGAGAGAACCTTGTTAGATGGGATGAGTGAGGAGGAGATTGTAAGTCGCTATCGTTTGAGTTCAGCAGCAATCTTAGCTCTTTATGAAGAGATACGGGGAGATTTAGATTTTGTGACAGCCAGAGGTCATGCAGTCCCTGGGCTTGTTAAAATGCTGTGCTCATTACATTATCTTGCTTCTGCGTCATTCCAGACAACTGTGGGCATAGTGGGCGGGGTCTCGCAATCTACATTCTCGCGGGCCTTTACCCAGTTTCTATGTGCACTCAATAGACGCGCTAGGAATTATATTCATTTTCCTACAGAGCACACAGAATGGCTGGAAGTCAGGAATGGCTTTTATACCATAGCCGGGATACCATGTGTGATGGGTGCAATAGATTGCACCCATGTTGCTTTGATCCCGCCTAGTCAGAGTGAGCATGCTTACCGCAACCGTAAGCACTACCATTCCCTGAATGTACAGGTGGTATGCGATGCCACGATGAAGATTATGCATGTGGTAGCCAAATTCCCTGGTTCCAGTCACGATTCCTCTATCCTGAGAAACTCATCAGTCTTCCATGCTTTCGAAGAAGGCTATTTTGGACCTGGTTGGCTGGTGGGTGAGTACATATTATGATGTGTTAACAAACAACTATAGTTTTTATATGAACTGTTCAATGTAATAATGTTAACACAAATTGTTGCATTTTTTGGCACGATGGATTATAGGTGACTCAGGATACGGAATTAGGCCGTGGCTGTTGACCCCGGTGCCAAACCCTCAATGTGAAGCAGGGGAGAGGTACAATGTTGCCCATATATCTACCCGATCCGTCATAGAGAGGACATTTGGGCTTCTGAAAACACGATTTCGGTGTTTAGATAGAACAGGGGGGGCATTGCAATATAAGCCTGCTAAAGTGTCAGATATTGTCATTGCATGTTGCATTTTGCACAATCTGGCACTCCGCAATAATGTACAAACCGACATACGTCAGGGCTTGGAGGAGGAGCATCCCTTAAATTTACCAGCTGACACTGAGCAAACAGCCTGTGGTGTGGAGACACGTCGGAATGTCATAAACACCTATTTTTCATGGAAGCAAATACATATATGTTCATAGAACTACATAGATGTATTAATTCATTGTAATGATAAATACATTTGTACAAATACTATTCACTTAGAAAACAGATGACTATGGTTCGCACACCTTTCTCTTCTCTGCTGTGTGGACAATTGCATGTGGCACCGGTATGTCATTCATCAACAGGTTGTATTATACTTCTTACCACTAAAAGGTGTTGTATGTACGTGAAGAAATAATGTGTACAAAATCTATATTTTATGTACATGCTATTTTTGGTTATGCATACACAATAAACCTACTATGTTGATAGTCAATAGCTAGTGCAGTATGGTTACATACAATGTTTCTTTTGGAGTGTGACATGTGTGTCACAATGATGTGTACACTATTGTGTATTTAAGATCATATTTGACGTATTATAGATTTTTGTTTCATATCACATACAAAATTGTCACTTCTGTGTGTTGCTTACCTTAATGAACATGTCATGACAATGATTTATATTCATTCATGTTTTCTTTTTCAAGGTATATCACTCCAATTTCTGCTCATGGTATGTATTTCAATTCACATCTGTCATAAGATGTGCAAACCTCGATACAGGTATAGTTACAGGATGTATAAACAGAACGTAATGAAAAGATGTGACAATAGAAACATGTCGTTTCTGTATTGTGTCCATGCGTTTATCTACACTTGGTGGTTATTGTGCAGTGTGTTTTCTTATCATTACGTACATTACATAACATGTAATTTTGGCAACGTTACAACATCCATTCATGGAATATAGGGGTGGGGGGAGAGAAGGGGATAAACCCTGCTCAGCTAGTGATTATGGGAGGAGAACATCTATTCATGCACATGAGCGATGGTAACACTCAATGCATGTTTGTATGCAAAGACCCTAATGTACTAAACATCATTAACATTGCAATGTATGTGATTAGTTCTTCTCTCACTTCATCTTCATGTTCATTACTACATTGTCACATGTGTATGTATAAGTCAAATATGTGTGTTGATTTGACGTTCATCTAACATTTGTCAAAATGTTAACACCATTCCAAAGTATGGTTTTTGGAATTCTCTACTTTTCCTAAATCATTCAACACAATGACAATGTAGTTATTAAAAATTTTATTTCATTCACTTTACTGATTCAAAATGATCATGATCCTTTATAACTACTGTCAACATATGATCATAAATGAAGTATACATTTACATACGCACACATTTCAGCAACCTACTGTGTGTGTATGTGTGTTGTCGTTTTGGTGTGATGCATGTATTTCTACCAGAAATAATATAAACCAACATAATAATGTTGCTTTTATCATCGGTCTCACTTAGCTATGTATGTGTTGAACGTTTACTAATAACACTAAACTATAGTTACTCGTGTGAATTAAATGTACACACAAAAGTTAATGGTTTAATGATCTTTACCTAACATTCATTAGCTCATGCCTGTTAGGTTACCACTACAACTTAGGTGATAATATAACATTCACAAGACTAAACAGTTTCTATCACCTCACTATTGTTATTGTGTACGTTCAGATACAATGCCGACGAGTTGTTATGTACCATTTACATTCTTTGACAAGCCACACGTGAGATTATAATATATAGTAGATGAATGTGTTTGCTGAGTGATAATGTTGGTTGCATATATCACATGGCAATACATATAATGTTAGTAGAAAAGAAAAAATATCAATAGAAGTTCTAACTTCCGTGCTTAGCAACATCATTATGATAATTAAGTGCATAGTAAATATTTGCACTAAACGATGACATTATGTAGTGATTGTTAATCTGCACACCAATCATTGAAAGCATTGTTACATATTTATTATAATAGTTGTTCGCTAGTCGTCACAATCATCTAATATAACGATTGGGCCATCTGAAATCATACATTGGTCCCATGTATTCATCCTCGACATCTGTGAAATACAGCAAACACATGATGTTCAAATATGGCACATTTATCTATGTCTCAGCATGACAACGCTTAACACATCTCTATATGATTGTGGATATTCACGCATAAGTGACGTATATGTTTAAATTGCAAGGATAAAACTACAGATACAGAACTGTCTCATTTTTCAAATCGCGTTGCTGGCATTACTACTGATATGTCAGTTCCGGTGCCTGTATACATAATAATGTGTGCGCACAACGTCTGTTGCGCGCGCACGTCACGAATGTGTGGACTAAGTCTTAGCGCATGCACAAAACGATGTGTACACTGTGCGTTCAATACATGTCCCTCCATGGTGCTGTTAGCATTACACATATCATAGCTGAAAGTTATGATATGGGAGCGAAACAAATTCACTTCAACACACGTACATATCTAAACTTTGTAAACAGACGTGTGCCCACGGCAAAAATGGACGATCAGCCAATGAGTGAACAAAATACGTGTGACGTCATGTTAAGGCAACGTGAAATGCACGCAAACACCCCTCCCACTGAATGAACATTGGCCTCAAGCGCTGTGCACGCACCGCCCCACCGACGCGCGCGCATGACACACTGCACTGACCGTAACAATAAGCTACGGGCACAGCCAATACTGTTTCAGGCATGCATGTCAGTTGGGGGTGGGGCTTGCATCGGTAACCTTTTTAAGGACGCCTTGGGACATGACCAGGTTCCCACGTCATATGTGGGCGACACTTTGTTTTTATATGTTGAATGCTAAACAATGAGGCGTGTGTGTTACAGTTAGTGTAACATGTTGAAATGATACTTTAAAAGCGATAAGCATCTATGATTTAGGACTCCGTCACCAATGTGTACTAATGGTTCATCATGTAGTATATTGTTATAGGAAATAATGTCTTTGTGCACGCTACATGTAAGGCTGTCTGCAATGTTAAGCTGTATACATTCATTTGGCTAACAAATGGTTTATTTTATTAATGTACACATATATAATTTGAGTAAAGGCATAACGAAATTTGTATTTACCATTCTTGTAGAAGTCAAAACTGATTTGGCTGCAACTGCTCGCTCCAGGAAGGCACAACAGTATCATCCATGGTTGAGGCAACCATTGAATCTTGAATCACACACATCTCCATGAGGGCGTCATATGGATCTGCAGTGGCTTCTTCAAACAAGACGTCCGGAGGTACGTACAGTTGTTGGTTGTTTTCCCATCCACATTGGTATTGCCCATATAATTTTGGATACATATCATAGTTATGTCCATCTTGCATCTGGTCTTGATGAATGTAGGGTGCAGGTATATCAGCAGACGCGACAGTCGGTGCGGCTTCAATGTCACTGGTATTAGGCAAAAATATGCTATTTAATAGAAGATATGTTCCATGTTCCATGGTAAGTTTAAATGATGGCGCAACATGTCAGCATCCATATCGTTGATCTAGCCGATCATGGACACGCTCAAAACATTCATTTGCGGATAAAGTGAATCGTACAGAAGTTTTAAAATTTCGTTGTTTGTCAGGTTCTTGGTTGTATGGATATTTATTTTGGATCAAGTCATAGATTTTGGCCACGTTTGCACTTTTCTCTGGCGTTGATTCGATTGCTTCATAAATCATAAATTTGTATGATTTACGTGGATGGCTGTGCAATGTGGAAGCTTCTGCCATTTCTTCTCTCTTCAAGTGTACGTTGTGTTAAGTTGAACGCATACGGATGTCTGCTGAATGTGTGAATAGTTACATGTTATCTTCGCGGTTTCTTCCAAGATTATAATACAACCTAGCAGTTATACGCCTAGGTTTTCTCCCACAAGAAATTTGTTACAATAATTGGCTGAAATTCTTTGGGTAAGATACTCTTTTCACAGGAATCGAAACTTTATTTTCGGCTTAGGCAATCAATATGTGCAAAGCAAGTAGACTCTTTGAATTAGAATAACAATGTGTGTGAAATCATCTACAGTGCTATGATGAACAGATTTCTGGTTACACTTAGCTAGATTTAACCATACACACACATCTCTCTGTTTGTGTCTTTTTCTGTTTTTCTCTCTCTCTCTGTTTATCTGTCTTTCTCTCTCTTTCTCTCTCTGTTTCTCTCTCTCTGACTCTCTCTGTTAGTCTCTCTTGATATATACATAGATATATATATAAATATATATATACAGGCATACCCCGCTTTAAGTACACTCACTTTAAGTGCACTCGCGAGTAAGTACATATCGCCCAATAGGCAAACGGCAGCTCACGCATGCGCCTGTCAGCACGTCCTGAACAGCAACACCAGCTCCCTACCTGTACCGAAGCTGTGCGCAAGCGGGGAGACTGTAGAGCCTGTTACAAATGCGTTATTTACATCAGTTATGCACGTATGTGACGATTGCAGTACAGTACATGCCTCGATAAGTGGGGAAAAGGTCGTGCTTCACTTTAAGTACATTTTCGCTTTACATACATGCTCCAGTCCCATTGCGTACGTTAATGCGGGGTATGCCTGTAATTAGATATATATAAAAATATGAACATATATATTTATCTATATATAATTAACTATATATTGTGTGTAGATATATATATATGTATATAGATATGTATGTATATATATATATATATATATATAAATATATATATATAATCAAAAAATAAATAGATGATACCGTTCTGTGGCTAACGAAATGCTTTTATTTGTGCGAGCTTTCGAGATACACTGATCTCTTCTTCCGGCGATGTTACAATGAATGAAGCAAGGATTACTTAAAAACAGTGTCTTTTGGAATGTTATCTGTGCTGGTCCTTCCCCCGGTGTGGATGAGATTTATGGCTGGAGGTGTCAAAGGGTAACTGAAAGCAAGTGAAGAAAGAGTGTGTATGTGTATCAGTGTGAATAAAAATGAATGGAGAGCCCACAGTATAAACAGTGCTCTACACAAGGTGTGTGTGGAGTGAGAGGGGATATAAATGGTGTGGGTGGGTGTGGAAATGTGAGAGTTTGTAGCACAACTAAAAGTGTGTGTGGATACTATGTGGTCCCTATTGGTGTATAGGGATGGAAAAATAAGGAGTATTAGTATGTGTGAGAGACAGCTGTGTGTGCATACATATAGCACAGTATGTACATACATGGCCTTTAGCGCTCATGGAAAGAGAGTTCGCTAGTGTCAGTAATGACTCATAAAATTTCGATCTCTGTTTAGGCCACTGCTAAGTGTCCCGAACAGTTGCATAAATTTGTATTCATGCAACCGTCTCTCTTTCGGGGTTTTAAGATTACCTTTGAGTATGGCAACCCTCAGATCGTTCATCTTATGGCCAGAGTCAGAGAAATGTTCGCCAACAGGACTGTCTCTTGTTCCGCCTGATGAAGCACAACACTGTGTGAAACGCGTTGCGAAAGCCCTACGGTGCAGCTAGAAGTCAGCCCACAGGTGTACCTACCCCCAGCTGTCCCATCAACAACCAGAGACCCTTCGGCACGCCGGAGTGAGTTTCTCTGGGAAACCGGCATTTGAGGTGGGCTACTATTCACGGGTCCTGCGAGAAGCTGCAACCCGGAAGTAAGAACTATATGGTGCTGAGCCAGGCAGCCCCAGCACGTGGGTCTACCTTGTAAGCCTCTGCACCATCTCTTTATGCCCAGGACACCACCAGGACTGTTTCCTCTGCACCTTAATACTGGATGTACTTACCCTTATATGTAAGTTTTTATTGTTACTACTACTAACATGTTTTAATTAAATCTTGACCCTCGGTGCGCTTTTGTGTTTCATTCCCTGCTGTTGCCCGCGTTTGGAGCCATCCTGCGACGGGACCTGTGGAGGAGGGGTGCCTTCACATCACATCAGCTGCAAGAGGGAAGAGTTGATCCACTACGAGATCCTGTTAGGAAGCAAGAGCGCGGTTTGACTTTCTTGTCTGTATGATAATAAGGGTGCTTCAGGGAAGACCTGTTGCAGTCTTGTATCTTCCTGGAGGATGGGTTGTAGTTTCCTGGCGATCTTGCGTAGGGCTCCTAGGTGTGGGTTATATGTGACCACCAAAGGTACCCTGTCGCTTGTCTCCTTCTGTTTGTATTCAAGGAGATCACTTCTTGGTATTCTGGTGGCTTTGTGAATTTGCTGGTCTACAATTCTGTGGTTATATCCACGGTTTATAAAGTCTGATCTCAAGGCTTTAATCCGCTGGTCTCTGTCTGCTGTGTCGGAGCATATCCGGTTGTATCGTATGGCTTGACTGTAGATGGTTGCATGTTTGGTGTGTGTCGGGTGGAAGCTGTTGTCCCTCAAATAGCTGGCTCTGTCTGTAGGTTTGCGGTATACAGAAGTCTGTAGTTGGTTGTTCTTTATAGTAATGGTGGTGTCTAGAAAATGTACTTCATCCGGGGAATGGGTGAGTTTGAGGTTGATGGTCGGGTGGAAAGTATTGAAGTTGTCATAGAACTGTAGGAGGTCCTGTTGGCCAGAGGTCCAAATCAGGAGGATGTCATCGATGTAGCGAAGGTATGTAAGGGGTTTCAAGTGACAGGTGGACAGAAAGTCACTTTCCAGTTTTGCGCAGAACAGATTGGCATACTGTGGCGCCATCCGAGTACCCATAGCGGTCCCGGTTGTCTTTAATTTAATAAATTCATTGAATTTATTCTGACCCATAACTACTTCACATTTGGAAATGACTCATACCTCCAGACTACCGGGACCGCTATGGGTACTCGGATGGCGCCACAGTATGCCAATCTGTTCTGCGCAAAACTGGAAAGTGACTTTCTGTCCACCTGTCACTTGAAACCCCTTACATACCTTCGCTACATCGATGACATCCTCCTGATTTGGACCTCTGGCGAACAGGACCTCCTACAGTTCTATGACAACTTCAATACTTTCCACCCGACCATCAACCTCAAACTCACCCATTCCCCGGATGAAGTACATTTTCTAGACACCACCATTACTATAAAGAACAACCAACTACAGACTTCTGTATACCGCAAACCTACAGACAGAGCCAGCTATTTGAGGGACAACAGCTTCCACCCGACACACACCAAACATGCAACCATCTACAGTCAAGCCATACGATACAACCGGATATGCTCCGACACAGCAGACAGAGACCAGCGGATTAAAGCCTTGAGATCAGACTTTATAAACCGTGGATATAACCACAGAATTGTAGACCAGCAAATTCACAAAGCCACCAGAATACCAAGAAGTGATCTCCTTGAATACAAACAGAAGGAGACAAGCGACAGGGTACCTTTGGTGGTCACATATAACCCACACCTAGGAGCCCTACGCAAGATCGCCAGGAAACTACAACCCATCCTCCAGGAAGATACAAGACTGCAACAGGTCTTCCCTGAAGCACCCTTATTATCATACAGACAAGAAAGTCAAACCGCGCTCTTGCTTCCTAACAGGATCTCGTAGTGGATCAACTCTTCCCTCTTGCAGCTGATGTGATGTGAAGGCACCCCTCCTCCACAGGTCCCATCGCAGGATGGCTCCAAACGCGGGCAACAGCAGGGAATGAAACACAAAAGCGCACCGAGGGTCAAGATTTAATTAAAACATGTTAGTAGTAGTAACAATAAAAACTTACATATAAGGGTAAGTACATCCAGTATTAAGGTGCAGAGGAAACAGTCCTGGTGGTGTCCTGGGCATAAAGAGATGGTGCAGAGGCTTACAAGGTAGACCCACGTGCTGGGGCTGCCTGGCTCAGCACCATATAGTTCTTACTTCCGGGTTGCAGCTTCTCGCAGGACCCGTGAATAGTAGCCCACCTCAAATGCCGGTTTCCCAGAGAAACTCACTCCGGCGTGCTGAAGGGTCTCTGGTTGTTGATGGGACAGCTGGGGGTAGGTACACCTGTGGGCTGACTTCTAGCTGCACCGTAGGGCTTTCGCAACGCGTTTCACACAGTGTTGTGCTTCATCAGGCGGAACAAGAGACAGTCCTGTTGGCGAACATTTCTCTGACTCTGGCCATAAGATGAACGATCTGAGGGTTGCCATACTCAAAGGTAATCTTAAAACCCCGAAAGAGAGACGGTTGCATGAATACAAATTTATGCAACTGTTCGGGACACTTAGCAGTGGCCTAAACAGAGATCGAAATTTTATGAGTCATTACTGACACTAGCGAACTCTCTTCCCATGAGCGCTAAAGGCCATGTATGTACATACTGTGCTATATGTATGCACACACAGCTGTCTCTCACACATACTAATACTCCTTATTTTTCCATCCCTATACACCAATAGGGACCACATAGTATCCACACACACTTTTAGTTGTGCTACAAACTCTCACATTTCCACACCCACCCACACCATTTATATCCCCTCTCACTCCACACACACCTTGTGTAGAGCACTGTTTATACTGTGGGCTCTCCATTCATTTTTATTCACACTGATACACATACACACTCTTTCTTCACTTGCTTTCAGTTACCCTTTGACACCTCCAGCCATAAATCTCATCCACACCGGGGGAAGGACCAGCACAGATAACATTCCAAGAGACACTGTTTTTAAGTAATCCTTGCTTCATTCATTGTAACATCGCCGGAAGAAGAGATCAGTGTATCTCGAAAGCTCGCACAAATAAAAGCATTTCGTTAGCCACAGAACGGTATCATCTATTTATTTTTTGATTATTGAAGCTCGGCTAACACGGTACTGATACCTCTACATGTATATATATATCTGTACATTGAAGGCCTTGTGTGCTAACAGGCCTTGTTGTAATTCTATTAACACTTAATTACAGTTTATAACATTACTGGGTGAGTATGTTTGAGGGCCTATTTGAGTCAGCTGTGTATAAGTTGAATTTAACAGCAAACAAGGCCTCTTTTCAGCCATGAAGGCCTGTACTGTTCATTTTGATTATATATATATATATATTATATATAGAGTGCTAAACTAAAGCCATTGATGTGTGTATGTAGGCCTTGTTGTAATCATATTCAAAGTTAAATACAGCTGAGTGATTTATGGGCTCAATCATACTGATCCCATAATTTTAGCAAGTGTCCTAACATTTATATCTCATTAACGCAAGGCCTGTTTGCTGACAACAGTGGCAGAGATAAATATATATATTTATATATATATATAAAAAAACAACATTACCATTCTCTCGTCCGGTAAAGAAAGACTGCACTCGGTTCAGTAATCATGAAAAACTGTATTGGGCATCTGAATAAAAAAGATAAGTCACCCAATCCGACGTTTCGGTCCTGGAATAGGACCTTTCTCAAGGGGGTGCAATGACAGACTGATAGACAAGCATATATTTACCCTCACCACATGTGACAAACACACCTGACTCACATTACCTACAATCCAAATCTCTGCAAAAATCACCTGCCAGGTGTGTGTAATGAGCCGTCGCCATCTTGGAGGGGGTGTCTGTGAAGGTAATGACGTCACTGATCTGCCTTCATTCACTGCTACTATGTATCTACCCTATAGTAAGGTCAGTCTTGCAGCCTGTCTGCCTGCCAGAACGACCACTAGGTGGCGTACCTGCCTATTCCCAAGCTAAAGTCAATGGGGCATGCAGAAAGAGTGAAGGACAGCCTTAGGCTGTCTATACAGGCAGCAACAAAGCACCAATCAACCCAAAAATTGGAAATAATGATATAGCAAACTATGGGGAGAGAAAAAAAAAAAAAAAAAAAAAGGGGGAGTAATGCTTCCCATAAATAACTGGTAATGTAGCCAAAAAAAACCCTTACTGCACAACAATAAACTGGATCAATCCTATGGGACAAGGCTCATCAAACATAACAGTGTAACATAGAAACCATCCATACTAACACAAAAGGAAAGGGATATGTGAACACACGAGGGATATACTGTACATACTTACACAAAGAAAACTAAAAACAATTTAGTCACGCCGTGTCTGATATCTATACATACTACTATCCTACAATACCCTATATCCCAGAGTCACACACAGAGAGACTGAGACAGCAGGCAGGAAGATAATACAAACAATGACTGCAGCAGCAGCGCACCGTACGTTTCATGTGCATGCAGTAAGGAACAGCAGAACTACAGTAAATGAAAGGCCAATCATAAAAAAGGCCAATTATAGAAAACATCCCAAGTTAAGGTCCTCATTAAGACCCTTTGGGGTCACCGTATTCAGATTATATATGAGTCTTGCTTCCATTTGCAATAACAGTTTGTTCCTATTGCCGCCCCTGTTTGAAACATGTGCCTGTGCGATCGGCATGCAACGGAACGTGGCCAGGCTATGTTTCAGAGTTTTAAAGTGCCTAGCCACGGGCTGGTGTTTCAACTCATCTTGGTCTGTGGTCTCCAAAAGTGCCTTCCTGATGGAGGACCTGTGCATCGCAATTCGTTCTTTCAGCATTCTTGTTGTTTTCCCCACATAGTACAGTCCGCAGGGGCATCTAATAATGTACACTACGAAGCGTGATTCGCAGTTTAAGAAATGCGAGATTTTTATGGGAATACCACTGTGTGGATGTGCATAGGTTTTACCTAACAGAAGGTATTGACAATTAACACAACCCTTGCATTTGTAGACTCCAGGTGATTGTTTGAGCCAGGTCGTTCTGGTAGAGTATTTATCCACAGGATCTGCTGAAGTAAGCATGTCCCCCACGCTACGCCCTCTCTTATGGGGGACATGCTTACTTCAGCAGATCCTGTGGATAAATACTCTACCAGAACGACCTGGCTCAAACAATCACCTGGAGTCTACAAATGCAAGGGTTGTGTTAATTGTCAATACCTTCTGTTAGGTAAAACCTATGCACATCCACACAGTGGTATTCCCATAAAAATCTCGCATTTCTTAAACTGCGAATCACGCTTCGTAGTGTACATTATTAGATGCCCCTGCGGACTGTACTATGTGGGGAAAACAACAAGAATGCTGAAAGAACGAATTGCGATGCACAGGTCCTCCATCAGGAAGGCACTTTTGGAGACCACAGACCAAGATGAGTTGAAACACCAGCCCGTGGCTAGGCACTTTAAAACTCTGAAACATAGCCTGGCCACGTTCCGTTGCATGCCGATCGCACAGGCACATGTTTCAAACAGGGGCGGCAATAGGAACAAACTGTTATTGCAAATGGAAGCAAGACTCATATATAATCTGAATACGGTGACCCCAAAGGGTCTTAATGAGGACCTTAACTTGGGATGTTTTCTATAATTGGCCTTTTTTATGATTGGCCTTTCATTTACTGTAGTTCTGCTGTTCCTTACTGCATGCACATGAAACGTACGGTGCGCTGCTGCTGCAGTCATTGTTTGTATTATCTTCCTGCCTGCTGTCTCAGTCTCTCTGTGTGTGACTCTGGGATATAGGGTATTGTAGGATAGTAGTATGTATAGATATCAGACACGGCGTGACTAAATTGTTTTTAGTTTTCTTTGTGTAAGTATGTATATCCCTCGTGTGTTCACATATCCCTTTCCTTTTGTGTTAGTATGGATGGTTTCTATGTTACACTGTTATGTTTGATGAGCCTTGTCCCATAGGATTGATCCAGTTTATTGATGTGCAGTAAGGGTTTTTTTTGGCTACATTACCAGTTATTTATGGGAAGCATTACTCCCCCTTTTTTTTTTTTCTCTCCCCATAGTTTGCTATATCATTATTTCCAATTTTTGGGTTGATTGGTGCTTTGTTGCTGCCTGTATAGACAGCCTAAGGCTGTCCTTCACTCTTTCTGCATGCCCCATTGACTTTAGCTTGGGAATAGGCAGGTACGCCACCTAGTGGTCGTTCTGGCAGGCAGACAGGCTGCAAGACTGACCTTACTATAGGGTAGATACATAGTAGCAGTGAATGAAGGCAGATCAGTGACGTCATTACCTTCACAGACACCCCCTCCAAGATGGCGACGGCTCATTACACACACCTGGCAGGTGATTTTTGCAGAGATTTGGATTGTAGGTAATGTGAGTCAGGTGTGTTTGTCACATGTGGTGAGGGTATATATATGCTTGTCTATCAGTCTGTCATTGCACCCCCTTGAGAAAGGTCCTATTCCAGGACCGAAACGTCGGATTGGGTGACTTATCTTTTTTATTCAGATGCCCAATACAGTTTTTCATGATTACTGAACCAAGTGCAGTCTTTCTTTACCGGACGAGAGAATGGTAATGTTGTTTTTCTATTATTTGAGACTAGCACCTGTCTATATGAACCAGTACATTGAGTGCAAGCTGTGATGTTTGTTTTTATATATATATATATATATATATATATGTATCAGTTAATATATATATATATATATATATATATATATATACACACACACACACACACACTGTGTGTGTGTGTGTGTGTGTGTGTGTGTGTGTGTGTGTGTGTGTGTGTGTGTGTGTATACATATATCCATAGAGATACAGAGAGACTACAGATATATTCATACACACTTACAGATCTGTTATTGTAACCAAAAATCATACATGATCACATGCCAACATTATGAACTATGAAAGAAGATTAAGGTAAGTAATGTCTAACAGAGTTAATACACCAGAAAACATAACATAAAAATGTATGCTGTTATATGGGTAGTTACTTAAAGTTGTATGTCAATAATATTAGCATGAAATGACTATCTACATTACAAAAATAACCCACATACATCTCATCTTGAACAAGAGCTAAGTGAATGTCAGCTTCCATTAACATGCCAAGTGTGTAATAATGTTATACCATTAATCAACTGATGATTAATACATATTCATATGTTATCAAATATGCCTTCATTCAGTCAGTGAGCATTTCTAAACATTCATGTGTACAAGGACATACTTGAATGTTATGAAGCATCTGTACATGATCATACATACACTATGTATGAAATAGTGTGCAGTAAACACCACCAGGACACCAACAAATTAAGTGAATGTGATTATTTATTTTTGTTTATCCTTTTGAGAGCGAGTCACAGGCCTGCTTGTTGGCTGTTGTGTTTGCCTTTTCCCTCTGCCAATTACTCTGGCCTTAACTGTACGACTTGTACTGGCCTGTGGCAGTTCTGTGGCACTGGGTGTGGGCTGTTGCACTTCAGGGGCACTGGGTGTGGGCTGTGGCACTTTAGTGGCACTAAGTGTGGGCTGTTGCACTTCACTGGCACTGGTTGTGGGCTGTGGCGCTTCAGTGGCACTGGGTGTGGGCTGTGGTACTTCAGTGGCACTGGGTGTGGGCTGTTGCACTTCAGGGGCACTGAGTGTGGGCTGTGGTACTTCAGTGGCACTGGGTGTCGGCTGTTGCACTTCAGGGGCACTGGGTGTGGGCTGTTGCACTTCAGGGGCACTGGGTGTGGGCTGTGGCAGTTGTGAAGCAGTTGATAAACATTGCAAGAGTGATGGTGGAGCAATTTCTTGTTTTGGTGTTTTAATCTTTTTACAAAAGCTGGTTAGTAGTAATTGTTGCCCTAACTTTCTTTTTTTGTGTCTCATTTGTAGGTGTCGGTTCCAGATTTTGAACAGATGTAAGCGGTTGGATGTTGACAGGGACCTGCACAGAACTTGCACCTACTGTACCGGTATCATCCAGAACTGGGGAATGAAGAACTGATGACTCAGGAGAAAAAGTAGCATCATGTAA
This sequence comes from Ascaphus truei, assembly GCF_040206685.1. Classification (NCBI taxonomy): domain Eukaryota; kingdom Metazoa; phylum Chordata; class Amphibia; order Anura; family Ascaphidae; genus Ascaphus; species Ascaphus truei. The sequence continues at coordinate 25,019,679 of NC_134488.1, forward strand.
AGATCCATCCTCAGATGGGGTAAAGTGGAATTGTTGTTCTCTTGCTGTCATTCTCAACTGATTTGCTTGGCTTACATTGAGAACTAGTGCTTGTAATGTCCTGTTTACATTTTGGAAATCTTTAGGAACTTGGATGATGACGTTATGAATTTGTGACATTTGTGATATTGACTTTTCATGCATCCTTTCATTCAGTGATATCATCCTTTCAAGCACTGACATCATTTCTGAATGGCGACGATTTTCTTCACCCAAGATTCGTTCTTCAGAATCTGCAATAGCTGAGTAGGTGTCACGAGCAGGAGGACTTGAATGCTGTGTTAATCCAGGAATGTCAACATCTTCATGGTCACTTGAGTGAATTTGTCCTTGAGTGGCAACATCTGGTTCTACAAATAAAGAAAGACATTATGAACTGCCATGGAAATTTCAATTTTTTTTCATTATAATGATAGTTGTTCTCATAGTGGAACACATAACATGTTTCCATAATTATTAATTTGTGTCCAATTAAAAGATGATGCTTGAAGTAACAATGATGTTTCGACTCAGTGTGAAAGAAGAATGAATGAAAGGTTGTTGTAACCTCACAACTCCTAGCTGATAGTTTACAACACACACAATACATGTTGTCAGGAAACACTACATCTTCTGTGACAATAACTGATGTGAATTTCATTACATGTGAAAGGCATTTATTTTGCATGGCAAATTAAATTCTACAAATGTACACATTAGATGTGCTACACCTCATACACTCACCTTCCATTCTTGATGATGACCTTGATGAGACAGGTGATGAGACATGTTCAGTGTCAGGTGTCACAAGAGCTGCAGGAGCAACTATATAGAAGAATAACATCAGAATTTTATTAACATGTGTACATAATTAACATGAAGTTTGTGTAGTAGGAGTATTTATGGCAAAATATCAGCATGACATAACGAAATGACAATGATATGGTTCTGCCAACCTGTACATTATCCATCTTAACATAAATGTACATGTCAACCTAATTGGCACATTTATTTTAAACACCATACAACATACAATGTTCATGCAGGAATGCGTTGTAAAATTAAGTGTTCTGTTGTACATACACTGCATATGTTGTGTAGTAATCTAACAATAATAATTTAAAGGTAAAAGGGGACGATAGACAGCACTCTGATAGTGTTAAATTAATGCAATTGCAGGGTGCACGGAACCACAGGGGACCCTTATTCCCCTGTATAGTACTAACAAATCTATGTAAGTACCAGCACTCACTGTCTAATAGCTAAATGATGAAAACAGTTGTAATGCAGAATAAACATTTAATAATAAAACGAACCAGAAATAAATCAAATGTGTTTGCAGAAACCAGTGTCACAAATGGGCATGTCACAAAGTGAGGGGTGGGGGGGGGGGGGAAAGGAAAAGGGGAAAAAACATGAAACACAAAAAATATACACAAAAAACGGAGAAAGGCAAGTATGCTAGGGGGGCAACGTTTCGAGGGACTACCTCTTCATCTGGCCCATTCCCCCTGGTCCAAAAGGTCCCAGAGGTACTTCCCTAAGCCTCCCTTCCCCTATAACTGGTCAAATCAGACACCCCTGAAAATAGATAGCAAACATACAGTGTAGACTAAATACAGCTAAACAGCTAATAGCAGGGCAGCAAGAATCCACTAAAGTCAATGCCAGTAGTACAAGTACTACAAGAAACTGTGGGCAATGGTACAGTAAAGGCTGAACACAGCTTGCAAGAAAGCAGCTTGCAAAGAAGCACCAGGAGTCCACAACAGTCAATGAAAGGTTAATGGCAATAGCAAATGAAGACAGTAATCAAACCCTGTGGCTCTGCTCCTTGTGCTCGTGTGGAGTGACTCCTGGTGCTTCTTTGCAAGCTGCTTTCTTGCAAGCTGTGTTCGGTTGTATTTAGTTTATATGTACTAGTCTATTTTCTGTTAGGTTCAGATATTACTCATATCCAATATTTATATATTTTCACATTTATATTTTTTAATGACTGATATATATATATTTTTTAGTATGACAATCAGGTATATGTATGGATTATGCCTTTGATATATTTTCATATATTTCCCTATCCATTTTCATGTATTTTCTTGCTTTTCATTCATCAGATTTGTAGTAATTGAATATGCAGATTTTTAGATTTTTAGTTTATATTTGTTCATACATGTTTCAATTATAGTGTGTTGACTGTATTGACCCTCTGATAGAATTTCCAGTACAGGTATTGTAGAGTTCAGCAGCAATATCATTTATTTAGTTATGACAGAGAGACACACACACGTTTTAATCATATTTTTAATTATATTTTTAATTACAGTGTTATTCATTCATTTGCATCATTCCCTTTTCGTTTTTATTAGTATATGTTAATCTCCTCCTCATGGCATTTTTGTATACGAGCCTTCCTAGGATGTATGGCTTGGTCCGCTTTTCCTTTTACCTCCATGTCTATAGTCATTAGTGTGGTATTTAGCAGTTGATTTAGCTTCCATTAATGTAATATCCCATTCAGCTGGTTCAAGGGGTTGCCACGTTACCATTAGTGTATATATACACATGCGTCCAGACCCTCTCCATTACCCTTTGACAAAGTCGCCCGAGTGTGACGAAACGCGTCAGGGAGCGTCATCACGTAAAACATACGGACATTACGTCATCACGTGTGCGCATGAACAGGCCGGTTCGTGCGTCCAACATCACAGAGGCCATCCAGCAAGGAGATTCTCTGGGATTCCAGCACGATTTTGGTGATACTTCTCTTACGCCCTGAACATCCTGATGATCACGGATCGTCCATCATCATCTAGAGACTGACGGACGTTTGAGCGAAGCACAGATACCGGATGGTGGTGATATTATCACGACATGCTTTTAACACTTTTACCCTTGTGAGTGTATTTTTTTTTCCCCCTCCCCCTTCCCATCTTTAAATATACAGTTTTATACTATGGGGCGTGCGCTCTCTCCTCTCTCTTTTCTACAGATTCCATAGGATGTGGTTTATCCTTTTGAGAGCAGCCGGTCACTGACATGATTCCCACACGCAGACACAGCCACTGTTATTTGATCCCACATTTCATTTCTGGATGCTGAACTTGTCCGCCCTTGAAATACATACAAAATATATGACGTTAATTATTATTAGAAAAACGATCAGTTTCCTAAACTACTACCTGTTCCAAGAGATACCAAACATGCTGGTTTAGGTGGACTATGTGTACCACATGAGCATTTATGTGTAAACATACAAATGTAAGGAAGCTTGCATGAATATTTTATGAACTTTGGCAAACTTTTTAGACTGATTGTTATGGTTGTTCTAAAGCATGAAGGAATATGTGTGTAACAATTAAGTTTAATTGATAGATATTATAGAATAATATTTTGATATTAAGACATCTCACATGACCTAGGATAACATGTCTTTGAACTATCAATGCAAAGATAGACTTACCTAGTAAATGGCCATACAGAGAGTCATAGGACCTCATGCAGTAAGCGTTGATAAGGGAATTATCGCCATTTTATAGCCAAAATTGGGTTTGAGATTCAGTAAGCGCCGATAAGTGCTTGATATCGCCATGTTTCGGAGCCGATTATTTTGTTATGGCCAGTCGGCTGCCGATAAGCCTGTTTTCGCCACTGATCGCCACTTTTTTAAATCGGCTGGATTCAACAAAAAAAAACAGCTTATCGGGGCTGATCGGCACTACGAAATTGAGATGTTATGGCCAATTTCTCCCGCCAACTAAAGTTGGCAGTTTGGAGGGGAGAACGATCGCTAAGGCTGCCGGAACGGCACTTAGAAAAAATAAATCTTCTGTACATCAATGGAGTCAATGGAGCGGGGACGTATAACAGTATAGTACTGTTTACGTTTCATTGCTCACAATACAAACGTCATTTGCATTACAGTGTGGGGGCATTCCCTGCATTGTGTCACAGCTGACGTGTATTATTTGCATAACATTATACTTTTACATGTTTTCAGCATTTGCGGGTCACATTACTCATCATGTGATGATGTGGCAAGGGAAAATACTATACTCAACTCTTAAAGGAGAACCTCACATCATATCACACATTTTAATGAACTGAGCGACAATTATTTACATGATGTTACACATGTCACACATGTCACACATACACAGTATATTCATCTTCCTTTACATTACACAATGCTAGTAATGTGTCACGCATCTTTAAACGTTCATGTACATCTGTATTCTCATGTTTACATATACTTTTGGGTCCTCCCTATTTTCATGACGTCACTTATTGGACGCTCAATCACATTGCATGTTTACATTGTAACCGTAGCATTACAAGCACTTCAACCTAACTTATACACACATGTACAGTAATTCAGCATTGGGACACCTTGTAAACTCATTCTATAGCAACTATCCTCCTTACAGAAATGCATGCATATGCACACGACTATTCATTGTTGTCAACATGTCACAATAACATGCCTAATTACACATGTTACACAAAACTTTTCCCACGTCAATCTCAGCCTTTTTGTCTAATTACATGACTGACTGTTGCGTTCACAAGTGTTACATGCATTGCACATTACACTATTTATTTTCAAGCAATCTTTGTACAAAGCTTCACGTCACATCATTGGCAAATATCATCATTCCCTGCAGAATACACACAACAAATACTTATAACAACAACTGCACACAGCTTGCCACAGAAGTACTTTATTATGTTAATGTAACACCTTGCATTTTACTATGTCACCTGACATCATCACATACCTATTTAAAGGACGCCCATTACCTGCTCATTCACAGCTACTCATTTCAAAATGTTGAGATTGTTTAGGAGACGGAGGAACATTCTTTTCTATGACATGCTTGATGATCAAGAGAATCATATAGGGTAAGGGAGGGACACACCGAGGGACAGTGACAGGGACAGTCACGCGGATACGACAGAGACAGGGAGAGGGACAGGAGATCAGAGGAGAAGACAGAGGAGACAAGTTGTGCCTCGTCCGCGTCTGTACAGGGAGAGAACCCTGTTAGATGGGATGAGTGAGGAGGAGATTGTAAGTCGCTATCGTTTGAGTTCAGCAGCAATCTTATCTCTTTATCAGGAGATAAGGGGAGATTTAGATTTTTTCACAGCCAGAGGTCGTGCAGTCCCTGGGCTTGTTAAAATGCTGTGCTCATTACATTATCTTGCTTCCGCGTCATACCAGACAACTGTGGGCATAGTGGGCGGGGGTCTCGCAATCTACATTCTCGCGGGCCTTGACCCAGTTTCTCTATGCACTCAATAGACGCGCTAGGAATTATATTCATTTTCCTACAGAGGCGACAGAGTGGCTGGAAGTCAGGACTGGCTTTTATAATATAGCAGGGATACCATGTGTGCTGGGTGCAATCGATTGCACACATGTTGCTTTGATTGCACCTAGTCAGAGTGAGCATGTGTACCGCAATCGTAAGCACTACCATTCACTCAATGTACAGGTGGTATGTGATGCCACGATGAGGATAATGCATGTGGTACCCAAATTCCCTGGTTCCAGTCACGATTCCTCTATCCTGAGGAACTCTTCAGTCTTCCATGCGTTCGAAGAGGGACATTTTGAACATGGTTGGCTGCTGGGTGAGTACACATTTACATGTTCTAACACAAAACACATTTTTATTTAGGAATGTTGGCATTGTACAATTTGATCACTAATGTCAGCTTATGTGTGCTCCATTGATTATAGGTGACTCAGGATACGGAATTAGGCCGTGGCTCTTGACTCCGGTGCTAAACCCTCAAACTGAAGCAGAGGACAGGTACAATGCAGCCCATATATCTACAAGATCTGTTATAGAGAGGACATTTGGCCTACTCAAGACCAGATTTAGGTGTCTGGACAGAACTGGTGGGGCTCTTCTATACAAGCCTCAAAAAGTGTCTGATATTATCCTTGCCTGTTGCATTTTGCACAATGTTGCACTCAGGCACAATGTACAATCAGACCTAGCTGAGCCTTTGGTAGACGAGCATCCCACCCATGTAGCTGCTGAAAATGAACAAACAGCCAGTGGTGGCCAGACACGCCAGAATCTCATCAATTCATTTTTTTCTTGTAAGTAAAAACATATATGTTCCAAGTTTATACTTTTATAGTTACATTATGTTATCTTAACAATAATGTTTTTTTATATACCCTTCTGGTAGGACACAGATGAATATGGGTTGCACACCTTTCTTCTCTCTGCTGTGTGCACAAAGGGATGTGGCACCGGTATGTTATTGTTGCACAGGTTATATAATCCCTCTTCAATTTTACTTTAGTTGTGTGTATGTGAATACAACTGGGGTAACAAAGCACTAATATTTTAGCATTGTGTTGTTCCTTATGCTAACACAATACACATATTATGCCCATACTCATTCATGCTTCTAGTATGCTTACATACAATGTTATTGGTGCAGTGTAACATGTACATCCATATGATGTGTACACCAGGCTGATTTACATTTTGAATGTCATGAAATATACATGGTGTTGCACATTTAACACCAAATACACACTTTGCTGTGTTGTTTACGGTACTGAAGATGGCATGTCAATGTTTGCAATTTATATATTGTTCCTTTGCATTATAGGTATATCTCCAGTATGACTGATCATGGTATGTATATTTGCTGACATCTCTCATAAGATGTGCCTACCTCAATCTTCCTATAATTATTTGAAGTAAAAACCCAACATATTGGTTTTAACACAAATGTAACATACATGTACTTTCTGTATCATGTATATGCATTTAGCTACTCTTGAGCTTTCATGTGCATTGTATTAGAAAATGATTACTCACATTTCATCACATTTTATGTATGTTTCCTTATAAATTCCATTAATGTAATATAGATGTGTTTGGAGACAAGGGGATAACTGTACTTATTTGTTTACTTACGGGAGCTCATTCATCACGGATGAAATTGACTGATCATAACACTACATGCATGAATGGCTGTAATCACAACAATGCGTACTACATCTTATATTTAGCAATGTAGGTGTTTTTTAATTCTAGGAATTAATAGTCAACATTAATTTACATTTGTGACATGTGTATGTATAAGTCACACGTGTGTGGATGTGTCCTACATGTACCAAGTGTAAAACTGTTAACAGAAAACACAATTTTGTTGCAAATGTTACTGTCATTTAGCATTTCTAATTTACCAATATGACAATGTTGGTAATATTTTTGCAATATAAATCACGTCACTTCATCATTATCATGATGATAATTATCAAGTATTCTCACAATTGTAACGTCAATCACGTGCACAGTAGCATAGACACACTTTTTAAGACAACTGTTTGTGTCTGTATCAATTTGTGTAGGATCCATGTATAACACCGACAAATGATAACACCAGCTTTATTATGGTAGCTTATATCATCATATTGACTATACTATGTATTTTTAGAACGTTTAATAAACACAGTAAACTATAGTTAGTTAGGTTAATGAAATATACACAGAAACGTACTTCATTACATGATGTTGATGTCATATTCAGAACATCATGCATTGTAGGGGACCACAACATCTGGCCAATAACATTATTTGCTACAGTCCCAAACCATTTTATCAACATACCCATGTAACAAGAGATTTTTAACAAGAAATGGCTAGTTGGTTGTAAGTGTCCTTTACATTGGGAGAAGGAGTGGCTCAGTGAGTAAAGACACACACTGGCACTGAGATTTTGAAGCAGGGGAGTCTGGTTCAATTCCCGGTGTCGGCTCCTTGTGACCTTGGGCAAGTCACTTTATCTCCCTGTGCCTCAGGCGGCAAAAAATAAATTGTAAGTTCCACGGGCCAGGGACCTCAGCCAGAAAAATGTGTCTGTAAAGCGCTGTGTACAACTAGCAGCGCTATACATGAACATGCTCATATTATAATTATTATTATTATTCTTATTATTATTGTTACATAGTTTCGACAGTCATACGTTCCATTACACAATAGAATACACAAATGTGTTAGCAGAGTGGGAATGGTTGTTATATATAAAACACACCATGCCATAAAATGATAGTAGTCATTAAAGAACACTCAATAAAAATTCATGAGGCACTATTTTGCAACATCATTATGTTAATTAAGTGCTTATGCAATATAGGCATAAGGGTATCACATTTTTAATTGTTTGTTAATAAGCGCTGCAAGCAATATAAAATTAGTTCCATATGTAGTATAGTAGTCGGTGGCTCCTCCTCACAATCATCTCATATAAAGGTAGACTCTTCTGAAATCATACATTGATCCGATTGTATCTTCCCCGACATCTCTGAAATACAGCAAACACATGATGGTCAAATATGGCACCTTACTATATATGTATCCGTGACAACGCGTTACACAGCTCTATATGATTGTGTACATACACACGTCACTCACTTATATGTTAGAACTACAAGTGTACATCAGTATGTAATGTTTCTTTAAATTTGTAGCAGGCATAACTATGTATATGATGTGAACGTTGCCTGTATACTGAAAAATGTGCGCGCACATCTTAGTGTGCGCACGCACTTCACGCTTGGCTGCACTAACTGTTAGCGCATGCGCAAAACAAAGCGTACGTTGTGCGTTCAATACATCTTGAAAATACCATTAAACATAAAATCTTTATTTCAAATACAATGAATACGAAACTACATTCGTTCTAAACGAGTACATCTGTATTCTTTTTAAACAGACGTGTTTGGACAGAAAGGACGGCCGATAACACAATGCGCAAATGCAATACGTGTGACGTCATGTTAAACCAGCGTGAAACGCACGCTAACACTCCTCCCACTCAATTAACATTCGGCTAACGCCCAGTTGACGCCTACAAACACTGAGCCGCACACATGACACACTGCAGTTACCGTTACTATAACAAAACATGACAGCCAATAGGCTTTGAGGCGCGCACGTCGCTTGGGGGCGGGACTTACATCCGTAATCCTTTTTAAGGACGCCTTGGGCCATGACAAGGGTCCCACGTCATACGTGGTGGACCCGCTTTTAAATGTTGTAGATGTAGCATGATAACAAAACAGGTATGTGTTAGAGTTATGGTAAAATGTTGCTAATATGTTTAAAGGGATAGGAAAGTACGTATATTTATTCCGTCAGCAATGTGTACTACTCTTTCAGGTTCTACTATATTGTATTCGGAAACAATTTCTTTGTGATCGCTACATGTTATGCAGTCTGCAATGTTACGCTGTATCCACGCATTGAAAGGGAAAATGGTGGTTACAAAAAAAAAAAAAACATTTAAACGCAGAGTCAACTCATAACGGTTGTTATATTTACCATTCTTCTAGAATAAACTCTTCGTCTGGCTGCAACTGGTCGCTCCAGAAATGCAAGGCTTTTTCATCCACGCTTGACCCACCCGCTGAATCCAGTATGACACACATCTCCTCCATGAAGCGCTCATAGGAATCGCCACTGCTTTCTTCAAACAATTGGTCGGGAGGTAGGTTCATTTCTTCGGGTACCCATTCCAATGCATTTTCAGCTGAAAGGCTTGGTACATAATCATAGTAGTTTTGTTGTTGTACAATGTGGGTTTCAGGAATGGAGGGTGCAGATATTGCAGCAGGTATCGATTCACACGGAACAGTAGTAGCGGATCCATTGCTATTGGCATTAGGAATAAATATGCCTTTAACCACAATATATGTGCCCTCTTTCACGGTGAAATGTTTTTCTTTTGCAATCTTCCAGAAACCATAGTTGTCTTCTAGCTTATCCTGCACACGTTCAAAAAAGTCATTAGTTGATAAAGTGAATCTTATTGATGAATTAAAATTGCGCGCATGCCGACGGTCTTGGTAATAAGGATATTTTGCTCGAATCAAATCATAGATTTGGCGTGTGCTCGCTTGGTGTCCGCTTGTTCTCAAAATAGCTTCTGACACCATGTATTTATAGCCTAAATTCGGATTCATATTTTTCACGAATTCTTCAGCCATTGCAAATTAGCGAAAAAGATGTGTGCAGGTATCTGTTCTTTGCTCATCAAAATGAAACTGCTCAATGGCTAACAAATTGCTGTGTTTCCTTTTCAAGGTCAAGAAAACTATAAACTGTAACTCCTTATTTCAAACGCCAATTGGATTTGTAGTTTTAATTGCTTGAAAATTTGTGGTTTGTGATAGCCGCATGTGGGACAAACATGTATCCTTTTTTTATCTCGTTTCTGAAAACATTCCTACACTTTTAATTCAGTAACATAGAGTTTTCTTGAAAAATAACAAAGAGCACTGTGTGAAAATAGTGCTTAGACAGCCATATCAGTAAATACACACACCTGCAAAATGAAAGGTTTTTTTCCCACATACACACAGAAATGTATTTGAAAGTCTGGTTAACTCCCTGTCTGCATGAGTTTAAATACGTGTGTCTCTATATATATATATATATAAATATATCTCTCTCATAAATATATATATATAAAGTGTATATTGTACTATATGTATATTGTGTGTATGTGTATGTGTATGTGTATATATATATATATATATATGTGTGTATGTGTATATATATATATATATATATATATATATATATATATATATATATGTGTGTATGTGTATATATATATATATATATATATATATATATATATATATAAAATTTATTTATTTTTTTATATTGCAGGAGTACACACAACATATTGATGGCAGTAAGTAGGCCTTGTATGAAACCTATTTAAATGGTGATAAACATGAGTGAATTAAGTAATAAACATTTGTTTGCGCACAATGTTAGAGGCTCACACTTAGTATAGTTCTCAAACATTAGGCCTGTATTATTTAAATACTGTGTTTTCACAAGGAAGCATGAAGTGTATGTTTTTTGTAAATACATCTATACCAGTTTAGATAGTACTATATATACATACACACACACACACACAGTGTGTGTGTGTGTGTGTGTACATATATGCATACATACTACATATATATTAGTATAAATTCAGAGATGTTCTTGAAACAAGAACACATAAATGATTAAAGGACAACATTACAATGGCCAGCAAAGGTAAGTAATATTTAACACAAAATCCTGCTGTACACGTACAAGAAAGATGTTTGCAGTTAAATAGGTGCTTTTATAATTGCATGTGAATAATATGCACATGCAATGATTACATCAATTAACACACCCAAATGCAATGTTTTGCTGCAAAGTCAATGGCAGCTTCTCTAAACTTAGCAACTGGCTCCTGGTGGACCATTACTGAACAGACGATTAAAACATAAATATTTATAACACTATTCATTAATTAGGAGTGTTTACATTTCCAAAACTTCACGTGTACAAGAACATATTTGAAAGTTTGGAAACAACACAGTCTTCAGCATACATACAATATTAATTAGATAATCTGAAGTCAACAAAACAAGGCCAAAGACATATTTAGTGAATTATAAAAAAAAATTTTTTGTTCCTTTTGAGAGCGAGTAACAGGCCTGCTTGTTGTCTCTTGAATTTTCCTTTTTCGTTTGCCACCAACTTTAGCCACAACAGAGCCACTTTGAGTGGCCTCTGGCACTTCACGGGCAGGGCTTGTGGCCAGTGACTCACCTACAGGGCTTTTGGGCAGTGACTAACCTACAGGGCTTTTGGGCAGTGATTCGCCTACAGGGCTTTTGGGCAGTGATTCACCTACAGGGCTTTTGGGCAGTGATTCACCTACAGGGCTTTTGGGCAGTGATTCACCTACAGGGCTTTTGGGCAGTGATTCACCTACAGGGCTTTTGGGCAGTGATTCACTTACAGGGCTTTTGGGCAGTGATTCACCTACAGGGCTTGTGGCCAGTGACTCACCGACAGGGCTTGTGCCCACTGACACATGTGAGCAAGTTGGTAGACACTGCACAAGTGATGGTTGGTCTGTTTCATGTGTGTCTTGTTTTGTTTTTGTCGCCTCCTTTGTAGGTGTCAGCTGCTGATTTTGTACAGATGGCAGCGGTAGGATGTCGTCAGGAACCTGCACAGCAATGTCTGCTACTTGACCGGTAACATTCGGGCCTGGTGAATGAAGATCAGATGAATGTGGTGAAAACTGCCCAGCATGTAAGGATCCTGCCTGTGACGTGTGGATGTTGAATTGTGGTACATTAGTCATTCTCAAGTAATTAGCTTGTGTTTGCTGAACAACTAATGCTTCGAATGAGGTGTTGATTTTTTGCAACTGTTTAGGCACTTCAATGAAGACTCTGTGGAGATGTGCCAATTGTGAAACTGTTTCTTCCTGCAGTGCAATCATCCTTTCCAGCACTGTCATCAGGTCTGAATGGCGACGATTTTCTGCTTCCACAATTTTTCCCTCAGAAGCTACAATTGCATCGTATGTGGTATTTGCTGGACGATTTGGCGGTAAAACAGTTTCAATTGGAACCTCTTCATGGTCACTTGCTTGTATTTGTGTGTCTATGGCGGCGGCGGCATCATCATCATCATCATCATCATAATCCTCTTCATCATGTTCTACAAATAAATGTACACATTATTAAATGGCATGTTAATCTCTGCTGTGTTACTATGTAATTCTACTGTGTCATAAGTAACAACTAACATGTTTCCATACGTTTTATAACCTCACATTAAAAACTACCTTGACTTAAGAATAATGTTTGGACTCAGTATGAAATATGAGTGAATGAAAACTTGCTGTAAACTCACAACTCCTACATGATAGTTAACATCACTAACACAATACATGTTGCCTTACACTTCATTTTCACTGACACTAAGTAATCCTATTTAAAGAACATGTGCAAAACAAATAATGAACATGACAACATAACATATAGAAGAGCACATATTATATGGCCACCAACTGATACACTCACCTTCTAGGTGTGTTGAGCTGGCTGACCCAGGTGAAGACACTTGTTCTGTCTCAGGTGACACATGTCCTTCAGGGGCAACTATATATAACAATAACATAAGTTTTACATTTACATGTGTAAATATTGAACAAACAGTTATTGTATGTTCTGTATTTATGAGTACCTAACAGCATCATTTCCTTAACCCAAAATGTGTGTGTGAAAGTGAACATAAATAGTTGTAATAACAATGTACATGCCTGCGTACTTAGAACTTTTGAGTTCCCTAACATAAAACATACTATGTTTCTGAAGTAATGCGTGAGGATAAATAGATTAAATTTGTACATAAAAATCATATGTTGTGTAGTGATATCAGTATCATAATGTACATAACTATCATGAGATGACCATTCACAATGGTTATCATGAAGGTGGTCATATTGCAAAAAGTGTTGTTTTTGGTAGAGGATATGTGTGGTACATTAATATAAGATGTGGCACACCTGAATGTGGCTGTGACTCAACAAGACAACACATGCAGTGTGTGATAATGTGTCGTTGATAGTAGTTCAACTATAGATATGAGTGAACTAATGTGTGACGTACGCTTTGATAAGTAATGAGTTGTTGGGGCATTTAGTAGCTAAAGTTAAGCTTTCAAATGAGTGTGATTAACTTCAGTTGTGCTAGTCAGGTTGTAATAACGGTATTCCCTTCCCCAAAAAGCCTAATCAGCCACACCTTTCAATTACTTGAAACAGGTGAAAATGGTGTGAACTATGTTGACCCTAAAATGAGGCTGTAATTAGTGTGTGTGCTGAACCCCACCCCCTCTGTTGAAGTGTATGCTGTGATGAGATATTAATTGCAGCTGCTTTAACACAATGGTAGATGAGCTAAATAGTCGTGTGCAGTTTTTAAGTTATGAAAACAATGACATAACATATGATACGTGTGCCTCATTATGCTGTCTGTATATGACTTAAAGCAAAAATGGACCTTTTCATTAACAACTATAGATGTGTTAGTGCAAGTGATGTTTGTAGGCCGTTGCATGCAATATATTTGATGCATGCTTAAAATAGGCAGTAATGTCATGTTTGTCGGAGTAAAATAAATAAAATACACAATAATATTATACATATTTATGTTCTGTACCTGTAGCTAGTAATAATTTCTCATTAACATGTGTTACACATGTGTACTACCCTGTTGTTCCCCATCTTCGCCCACCATCAATTGCTTCCACTGCAGCAATGCATTTTGGGAATTCACATGTAAATGAGCACGCAATGGCACGTGCTATATTAGTTACTGCTTTTAGTAGGACTACAACATATATGTCTATTTTGAAATATATATATATACAGAATCAGACATATACATATATAGATGCAGGTATGCTTATATTGTGAAGACAGTATAAAAAGCAGTGTAAATATGCAAAATAACTGTAAGCAACGACACGCCTAGTACAGTAATATTTCTCACCTGGTGGAAATTGTGAGGGATAAATTCCAATATCCCGGTCACCAGGTAAGCCTTCCACGACGACGGGAAGTAATTTTGCCCGAATCAGCTCCTCCAATGGACTTAATATGAGACGTTGTGGTGTCGGCCCACCTCCAGTGCCAGTAGCATGCACGCGTTGGTGTTGTATTTTCTTTTTCAATTTGGACCTAATATCATCAAATCTCTTGTGACAATTCCGCTTGTCCCTCACATGATTCCCACACGCATTGACACCAATGACTATTGTGTCCCACATTTCTTTTCTGCTTGCTGAACTTGTCCGCCCTTGAAAAACATATAAAATATATGAGGTAAATTAATAATAATAGAAGCACCAGTTTCCTACACTGCTAGCTGTTCCAAGAGATAGCAAACATGCTGTTTTATGTGTAATATGTGAAGCACATGAGCATTCACTACTAAACCTATACATGTAAGCAAGCTTGCATTCATATTGTATGCAGTTATGGCAAATTGACCGCCTGTGTTTAGTTGTCCTTGTAAGGCATGATAAAAAGCTGTGTTTCCAGACTAATTAACATAGAAAGATATTCTGAACCCATATTTGCATATGAACAAAACTCAGATGACCTAGGATCACATGTATTTGAAGAATAAATGTAAAGGTACACTTACCTAGTAAATGTCCATATATACTGTCATAGTGCTCCAGAATGCCAGTGACAAGAGCTGTATTTTCCTGGTCATTGAAGTGAGGATTACGTGGCTTCTCCACACGTTTCTTCCGAGCAGGTTTAAGGTCAGAGCTTGGCTGGTGCTGACTGGACTCTCCTTCTTCCAATGGAAGAGCCTCCAAAAGCTGGCCACCAGCAAGCACGCCACCACCATCCACCCCATCAGCAACTGCGCCACCAGCAGCACTCACAGCACCAGCACTCCCACTCCTAGCACCAGCACTCCCACTCCTAGCAACAGCACTCCCACTCCCAGCAACAGCACTCCCACTCCCAGCAACAGCACTCCCACTCCCAGCAACAGCACTCCCACTCCCAGCAACAGCACTCCCACTCCCAGCACCAGCACTCCCACTCCCAGCAACAGCACTCCCACTCCCAGCAACAGCACTCCCACTCCCAGCAACAGCACTCCCACTCCCAGCAACACCACTCGGTGCACCAGCAACATCACTCCCCTGAACAGTACGTTCACTCTGACGCGTACTCCCACGAGTAGCACTCCCACTCCCACCAGCATCACTCTTCCCACGCTTTGCGGGCATACTTCCAGCACTCACAAAAAACAGACAATAAATGTACAGCCAATCACACGAAACACTTCCACATATAAAACAAGACAAAGATGTAAACAAAACAACAATGGACAAAGCACACCCAATACACAACAAGTCTCTCCGTCAATATGCAAATCTTCAATCAGCCAGCTCTGTGCGTCTCTCTCTCTCTCACTCCCAACAACACAGAGAATGATTAGCAGTACACGTTGCCTTTAAATATGGCGCGCAATCAAATACATGCTTGTTTCGCCTGATTCAGCAAGATTTGTGATTGGGCAACCTAACAGCACCCCGCCACGCACGCCGATACACCTGTGTGTGATCGGATAATCATCGTGAGAGTGGGCGGATTTGTTTTCGGGTTGATTTTGAATGTATTCGGCACTTACTGCATACGGAGAGGAAAAATCGCCAATAACATGACTAATCGGTAAGATTGCCGATTTCACATAATCGACGCTTACTGCATGAGGCCCTTAGTGCTCCAAAATCCCTGTGACAAGAACTCTGTTTTCCTCTTCATTGAACCGAGGATAACGTGGCCGCTCCAGATGTTTCTTCCGAATACGTGCAGGCCCAGAGCTTGGCTGCTGCTGACTGGACTCTCCTTCTTCCAATGGAAGAGACTCCAAAAGCGGGCCACCAGCAACCACCACACCACCAGACACCCCAGCAGCACCAGCAACAGACACCCCAGCAGCACCAGCAACAGAGCCACCACCAGCACTCGCACTCCCAGCAACACCAGTCGCACTCGCAGCAACAGCACTCCCCTGAATCCTACGTTCACTCAGACGCGTACTCACACGACTACCAGTACCACTCACACCAGCATCACTCTTCCCACGCCTTGCGGCCATACCTCTAGCACTCACAAAGAACAGAAAAGAAATTTAAAGACAATCGCACTGAACAATTACAAAGTGAAAACAAGACAAAGATATTAACAAAACAACACAGGACAAACCTCTCCCAATACACAACAACTCTCTCAGTCAATATGAAATATGTAAATCGCCCAGCTCTGTGTGTGTGTCTCTCTCTCACTCCCAACAACACAGAAAATGAATAAAATTACACGCTGCCTTTAAATGGGCCGCTCAATCCAAAACATGCTTGCTTCGGCAGATTCAGCAAGAAGTTTCATTGGCGAACCTAACACCACCTCGCCATGCACGTCGATACACCTGTGTGTGATCGGCAAATCATCGGCAGAGTGGGAGCAAATGTTTTCGGCTTGATTCGGAAGGAATTCGGCACTTATTGCATACGGCGAGGGAAAATCGGCAGAATCATGCAGATAAGGTACACTTGGCGATTGCACTTTTTCGGCGCTTACTGCATAGAGCCCTATGGTTTTTTTTACATGTTTTCTCACCATATGAGAACATTATCATTGCGACCTCTTCATTACCACTATTTGAAGATCACGTGACACAGCAAAGTCACGTGGCAATACATTGTCAAGGCAACGCGTCACCATGTGCCGCCAATGTGTTACGTGACTGCGCATTGTCATGGCAATGCACCGCCACATGATGTCACTACGGCATGACGATGCAGCATCAGCTGATGCCGCAATGTAGATGGAGCCAGGCTGCTCTATTATGGAGACCCCGCTCTCTCCCACGACAATCAGTGTCATTGCTGTGGGGAGGAGTGCGGGGCCTCTGTAAGTGCGATAGCAATTCATGGGGGTGCAAATACACCCTAGCACCCCCCCTGGTTGTGCTACTGGCTTATCTCCATAAGAAGAATACACCAAACTCAGCAACCAAGCATGGACGTTAGCAGGGCCTTTCCCACCATAAGTGGACACCACCATAACCTGCCCCTGCTTTCATGTGAAGAAAGCACCAAACTCTGCCACTAAGCCCAGGCTTGGGCACAGACTCTTCCTCCAACAGAGCACACCAACATGCCCTGTCGGTCCATATTGGGCTACAACACCGTCTCTTCCTCCATGACAGGACACCACCACATCCTGTCATGGGTAGTAGTAGTGGATTAGTACAGAGAGCGCCCAAGGTGGCTGCCTAACTTTTTACTTGCTCCTGATTTTCTCTATAAAACAACTTAATTAACATTCCATTTAAGCATCCTAAATAAATACCCAAATATTTACCTTCACCAACAACCACATGACGCCAGCGTGTATCCAAAGTCAAAAGCTTGGCTCTCTGCATTGAGATTCGCCTTGTATTCAACGTTTCCATCCACCTTCAAAGAAGATATCTATAGGACCTATACTCCACATGCCCAGAGCCACCATCCAGCTTTCCTCTTTATCCAACAAATAACCCTCCTTCACTGCACTATTACGTTATCCAACTGGGATAAAGATACTTTACAACACTCCAGCAAAATTCACAAGAAAAAGTCACAAGAAAAGTGCTACTGTTCTCCAAATCATGCTGTCTGTACACATGGAATCTTAATGAATCTCAAGGCTCTTCTTACCTTCACTTGAAACAACTTTCACACCTCTCTCAAGTCTGCCTTGATGTGGAGTAGTGACAAAGTGAGAATTTGACGTAAGGGGAGGGTCTGACATAACAGCACTGGGATCTATGCAACCATTTTAAGTCAGCATCCATCTTGGGTTTTGTCTGAGTGAACGGGTTATGAGATGGACGTTTTTGAATGAGGTTTTTGCTTTCAACTTTCAAGTGAGAATAAACCAAGCAGCTAACTGACAAAACCTTGAGAAGAAGAGCACAGTGCCAATGTTATGAAAATACAATTCCGAAGGTGGGGTTTTTTGAGGTTCTGTATGTAGAGAAAAGGTCACCAGCTTAATAAAGTATTATTGCTGAATCATCTCATTTAGACATCCCATAATGTCATCAACTCAATGTATTCGTGTGCATAATTTGTTTACCTTTTACGCTTACGTAGTGACGACACGCAACCTTGTAGAGGGGGCGTGGGTTTAGTATTTTGTGTATAAATAATGCCTGTATGCACCATGTCTTTGGGAGGGTTTTATTTTGAAACTCTCCTCTGCGTGTGCACCGCACAAGAAATAAACTTATTTGTCTATTCTGCAAAATATAACCTCAGACTTGTGTTGTTATTTCACAGAGTTTTATCAGTAGTGTCATATAAAAACATACAAAGCTCATTGTGCCTTGGATAACAATAACAAACTGGACACGGCAACATTCTTTTATATATCATTTGTCTATCACAGCAAGACAACCTTAGAGACCCTACATCATCTCTCTACAACAACTACCCCAGCCCTAAGGACTCTTAGAACCCTCCCACCACAAACTCGATTTAGGGATTTAGTCGTGCCCAGTCTCCTCTACCACTATCCAACACTCACAGTTTGATCACCATCACATTAACTGTTTTGCTGCTGACCTGATGTATTTCTACACCTCTCCTCTCTTTCTGTCACTCCGCCCTCTTCATGATACAGTTCTTATCGGACCATCCCTTGATTACATCCTTCAGACCCTTGGCATTTTTTCCAAAAAGTCACAAGAGCTGCCGTGGTGGGCAAGCATACAAACAACAAACTTCTGTACCTTCCTAACTCACTTACCCTCCTGCTCACCCACACTGCCAGAAAGGAGACAGATCGAAGTGGTGCCCAATATACAATTTAGGGTACAGAGGAAGGTATTTAGGGGTCCTTCCTGCTTGATCCCCATCCCCAAGGGATTCCACGCTGAATGGAAAGAACACTATCTCAGACCCTCCGATGTGTCCTATTAGAACTGTCTCATGTAATGCCAGATTTATTAGGAACAAGACCGCTGTTATAGCTGACCTTATTGAATCACCAGACCCAACATGTATCACAGACTTGTCTTGATGAAAATGCAGCTCCTATTTTAGAAGCTGCTGCCCCAACAAATTATTCTGTGATTCACTGCTCAAGACAGGAGAGTATGGGAGAGATGTGGAAATCTGTTTCAAATTAACTTTGAAACTTAGGGCACTCCCAGTGGGGCTAAATTAATAATTTGAGTGTATTGCTGCCCAGAGTGCTACCAGTGTGGGGTTTAGAGTCCTTCTCATCTACCGCCCCCCTGGTGATGGGTAGGTATTTTTTCAGGAAATTGCAGAACTTGTTGCTGGCCTAGTCCTGGAGCACCCCATATGGCTTATCTTGGGGTATTTCAATGCCTTGGTTGATGAAAAAGACTCTCAATTTGGTCAAAAACCTCCTCCACACAATGAACACTCTGCTCTTCACACAACTTGTTCGCTCTGCTACCCATAAAAGTGGCCACACACTTGAGACTGGTTTAGAAATCTCTGACCTAGCAATAGACCCAGTACCCAAAAGACATCCTATTAGGCTGTGTTGATGTAATCAGCCCAGTGCTCTTTGCAGACGGAGATTTTTCCAGTACCGCTGAAGGAAGCAGTCAAAAGACCTCTTCTAAAAAAAAGCCTTCCTTACACCAGGATTGCATGGCTAATTACAGGTCTGTATCAAATGTTCCTTTCCTACAGTAGGGAAGGTTATTGAGAAAGTGGTTGCAACCCAACTGGATACACATCTATCAACCCATGATATTTATAACCCATTCTAGTCAGGATTCAGAATACGGGGTAGTACTGAAATAGCTCTAGTTCGTGTGCTTAATGATCTCCTAGTGGCGAGAGACAAGGGAGACTGTTTGATCTTAGTACTCCTTGAAATCTCTGCAGCATTTGATTCCGTGGACCATGGGATCTTAATTGAATTCCTGATGGATTTCTGTGGACCGGGTAGTGCAGTTCTCAAATGGTTCAGATCTTTTCTCACTGGCAGATCACAGAGAGTATCTTCAGCAGTATACTCCCCTGCACTAGTGCCCCTGTAATATCATCTTATCTCCTTTGTTGTTCACAGTATACATGCTGCAACTAGGTGGCAATCAGACAGCATGGTCTGGGTTATCACTGCTATGCAGATGACTATGTGTCATTTTCACCAGGTACTAAGAACCCATTATCAGTCATTTATAGATGTTTATCTGGAGTGAATGAGTGCCAGTTGGTTGAGGTTGAATCCTGATAAGACAGAAATGCTTGTGGTGGATGCTCACCATTGGAAGACAACAAGACAGCAGCTAGGTCAACACACTGGCCTTAAGCTTGGGGGCACCCAGCTGCTAAACTCTGTACATGTGCGGAATCTTGGTGTTTTTCTTGACTGTGACTTGACCATTAAACATCAGGTGTCAGCCGCAATAAAATCTTTATTCTTCTACCTAGGAACATACTGTAGCCAGGATTAAGCACTTTACCCCCCCCCCCCTTCCCCACCTCCCCCCCCCCCCCAGAGGATCTAAGTATGCTTGTCCATGACTTTGTGTCCTCACACCTGGACTACTGCAATGCACTCTACATGAAAGAGTGGCTTAGCCTGCAGCTGGTGCAGAGTGATGCGGCCAGGTTGTTAACTAACCAGAACAAAAAGGTGGAACCGGGCACTTCTAACTGAAATAACTGAAGTGAATTAGTGGTAAAGAATAACCAATAACAGTGAACCTAAAAAGCCAAATAAGTATATATATATATATATATATATATATATATATATATATATATACACAAATATAGTGAATAAATAACCTTCACCAAAAAACATGATCCATAAATATTAAATGTGAAATACAAATGAATACTGCAGCTCTACACCCTTTAAAGGACTGTCCAGGTCCAATGTAGTCTTGCGTTGTCTTCCAGGTAGGAGGAGCGCTGTGGTTCTCAAGATAATATGTGAAAAATAGAAAAATAATATAATAGTGCACATGGTATTTATAAATGAAATATACAATAGTCTCTGTGTTAGTGTCACTAACAAATTAATTCAGATATATCAGACGTATCAGAGATCCATCTCTCTCTGATGGGAGCCCTTTATTGGAAGCCCTCTGGTGATGGAAGCCTTATAACTGTTGATCTGGTAAGCTTGATGTGTGATGGAATCATGAAGTACTCAGTGTACCTGCCAAGGAATGTGAAGAAAGAAAAGAGAGAGCGCACAATAGTGTGGTATGAAAAGGGTATATATTGCACAAAAATAGCATATAAGTAATGCACTCACATTTGGGCATAAGAGACAATTCGTTGGAGAGAACTGCTGGTGACTTGTGGGGGACGCCGGTGTATTCAGTCACTGGAAAGCTTCCGCATACGTCACATCCGCCTACGTCACATCCTGTGACGGCTCTGATCAGGGCGGAAGAAGCTGCCTGGTAATCCGGCCACCATGACTTGCCAGCACCTCCCCGCGCTGTTTCCCCAATTCACAGTGTCCTCCAACAGCTGATTCTACGCGTTTCGCATGATGATTCCTGACGAAGCAACAGCGAAACGTGTAGAATCAGCTGTTGGAGTACACTGTGAATTGGGGAAACAGCGCGGGGAGGTGCTGGCAAGTCACGGAGGCCGGATTACCAGGCAGCTTCTTCCGCCCTGATCAGAGCCGTCACAGGACGTGACGTAGGCGGATGTGACGTATGCGGAAGCTTTCCAGTGACTGAATACACCGGCGTCCCCCACGAGTCACCAGCAGTTCTCTCCAATGAATTGTCTCTTATGCCCAAATGTGAATGCATTACTTATATGCTATTTTTGTGCAATATATACCCTTTTCATACCACACTATTGTGCGCTCTCTCTTTTCTTTCTTCACATTCCTTGGCAGGTACACTGAGTACTTCATGATTCCATCACACATCAAGCTTACCAGATCAACAGTTATAAGGCTTCCATCACCAGAGGGCTTCCAATAAAGGGCTCCCATCAGAGAGAGATGGATCTCTGATACGTCTGATATATCTGAATTAATTTGTGAGTGACACTAACACAGAGACTATTGTATATTTCATTTGTTAACTAACCAGACCTGTTCATGCCATATGACACCTGTTCTTTGTTCACTGCACTGGTTTCCTGTAAAATGGCAAATTTATTTGAAGATTGGCTTGTTGACATTCAAAGCACTACATGACCAGGGTCCCAGCTATCTGAAAGAACTTCTTGTTCCCTACACTCCCATTCACTCACTCTGCAGATGAAGGACTCCTAACAGTTCCCAAAATCTTCTTGACTTTCTTTGGGGCCCAAACTTTGACACTCTGCACCCACTCTTTGGAACAGTCTGCCTCTTACATGTTCCAGAGGCCCTGTAACAGGGACTTAGCACTGTTTGAGAGAAACTGCCTCTAAATCAAACAGCGAGCTAGTTAATTGCACACTGGCAATCAACCAGACTCAACCTGGCTGATTAGTACTCTGAATAAAGCCTGATGTGAGAAACAGGAGAGAGATTCCTTAACTCACATTTGGGCTGACAGAAGGAGAGCAGAGAAGCCTGAACACAGACACTGTCTTGAGCACAAAGGCTGTGCTGAGATCAAGACACCCAGACACCAATATTTCCTGGACACAGAGGACCCAGGAACCTGCCAGAGACTGATATGGAGGGCCACCTGCTTAAGGTACTTCCTGTGACTTTGGGGTGATAGCCTGGTATGGGAATATCCCTCCAGTCCCGCAGATAGGGTCTGGGGAAGTAAGTTAGCCCTTACAAAGGGACAGGGGTTTGTTATTTTGTTGTTTTTGTATGTTTTGCCTGGATAAAGGAACAGGCTCAATAAAGCCAAGATATAATTTCACCCTAAAACAGTCTCCATTTGCATACCTCTGCACACATCTCTTACAGCCCCCCTCTCTGGAAATCTATAAAAACAGGCTCAAGCCCTAATTAATGAACCACAACCTTTCCAGCATTTAAAAACTATAGTACTGTCCCATCTTGTATTGTATCTTTTCTGGTGTTTGATCTCTTTCAGAACCTTAAATGTTTTTAATTCCTTTTTGTAACTGTGAAACGCTTTGAGACCCATTGGGAGAACAGCACGGTAAAAGTTATTATTATCTACAAATCCTCCAAGTGAAAGCGGAGGAGAACCTCTTTTTATCCCCTGCCAAATGTTCAGAGTATTCCACTTGCAAGGTTCTTCTACCACTCTGACAAACTATTTTAACAAGATTGACAAACACCAAGCATTTTCTTTTTATTATTTTTAGGGGGTTGTTCTTTTTATTGAGTTTCTTCAGTCATTTCTGTGTTTATGTTATTGATCATTTTAGACACTTGAAAAGTTCCAGTGGTCAAAGGGTTGGGTCTGCGCTGATCCCAGGACCTCCAGGAATCCCCAAAAGAAGTCAATCCTGCAGCTCACAACTCACCCATGATCAGTGGGGCAAAACTGGAAAGTAGCACACACACAAACAAGGGGGAGCGCAAAAGAAAGACCATATCAATATTAAATAAAATCACTTTATATATTATATATAAACCTGAAAATCTTGGTTGTGAGTGTCTGTAGAACATTTGATTGGTCCGTCGGTCCGTCCGTCCGTCGGTCCGCCCGCCCGCCCTCCCACAGCTCTCATTGGCCGGTGTGTCTCCCCCCCCACCCCACCCCTGTGTGGCCCGCCCCCCCACGGCTCTCATTGGCCGGTGCGCTCTAACCAAGGGCTCCCCAACCCCCAGGCACACTGCTGCTGCTGCCGTCTGAGGTGAGGAAATGCTTCCTGGTGATGGTGGTGGTGGTGGTGTCGGCTTTTGCTGCTGGGGGGAGGCTTAACTGACACTGTGAGTTTTTGCTCCCCCCCCAGCTCCATTTTTGCCCCCCCTTGCTCCCTTTTTGCCCCCCCCAGCTCCCTTTTTGCCCCCCCCAGCTCCCTTTTTGCCCCCCCCCAGCTCTGTTTTTGCCCCCCCACCAAAGTTCAGTTTTTGGCCCCCCCAGCTCCGTTTTTGCCCCCCCCAGCTCCCTTTTTTGCCCCCCCCTCCACACGACTCTCATTGGCTGGTGCGCTCTAACCCAGGGCTCCCCAACCCCCAGGCACACTGCTGCTGCCGCCTGAGGTGAGGAAATGTTTCCTGGTGGTGGTGGTGGTGGTGTCAGCTGTTGCTGCTGGGGGGAAGGCTTAACCGAGACTGTGAGTTTTTGCCGCCCCCCAGCTCCCTTTTTGCCCCCCCAGCTCCGTTTTTGCCCCCCCCAGCTAAGTTTTTGCCCCCCCCAGCTCCCTTTTTGCCCCCCCCAGCTCCCTTTTTGCCCCCCCCAAAGCTCTGTGTTTGCCTCCCCAGCTCTGTTAATGCCCCACCAAAGCTCACTTTTTGCCCCCCCAGCTCAGTTTTTGCACCCCAGCTCAGTTTTTGCACCCCTTAGCTCCCGTTTTTGCCCCCCCCAGCTCTATGTCCCCCCCCAGCTCTGTTTTTGCCCCCCCAGTTCCGTTTTTGTCCACCCAAGCTCCGTTTTTGCCCTCCCAGCTCCGTTTTTGACCCCCACCCCCAGCTCTGTAGCTCCGATTTTGCCTCCGCGACACACCCAGTGACCCACATACAGTGACACACACACAGTGACAGACACACTGACACACACACACACACACACTGACACACACACACTGACACACACAATGACAGACAGTGACACCCCCCCTCCCCCCCCCCTTCCCCTCCCCCTGCCTTCCCCTTCCCCATCCCTGCCTTCCCCTCCCCCCGCCCCTGCCTTCCCCTCTCCCATCCCTGCCTTCCCCTCCCCCCGCCCCTGCCTTCCCCTCACCCTGCCCCTGCCTTCCCCTCCCCCTGCCTTCCCCCATCCCCCCGCCCCCACCTTCCCCCCAGCCCTCCTTCCCCCTCCCCCCGCCTTCCCCCCACCCCTCCATCCCCCCACCCCCCCTTCCCCAGCCCCTGCCTTCCCCCCCAGCCCCTGACAACCCCCCAGCCCCTGACTCCCCCCAAGCCCCTGACTCCCCCCCCAGCCCCTGACTTGCCCCCCAGCCCCTGCCTTCCCCCCAGCCCCTGCCTTCCCCCCCAGCCACCCACTCCCCCCTTCCACCTCTGCTTTTCACCCACCCGCCCCTCCACCTCTGCCTTTCACCCGCCCGCCCTTCCACCTCTGCCTTTCACCCGCCCGCCTTTCCGCCTCTGCCTTTCACCCGCCCACCCTTCTGCCTCTGCCTTTCACCCACCCGCCCTCCCGCCTCTGCCTTTCACCCGCCGCCCGCCCTCCCGCATCTGCTTTTCATCTGCCGCCCGTCCTCCAGCCTCTGTCTTTCACCCACCGGCCGCCCTCCCGCCTCTGCCTTTCACCCGCCGCCCGCCCTCCCACCTCTGCCTTTCACCCGCCGCCCGCCCTCCCGCCTCTGCCTTTCACACACCCACCACACTCCCGCCTCTGCCTTTCACCACTCGCCGCCCACACTCCCGCCACCCTCCCGCCTTTCACACCAGCCGCCCGCACAACTGCCGCCTCTGCCTTTCACCCACCCGCCGCTTCACACCCCTGCACCCCACAGCCGCTGCCCACACTCAATAGACACCCGCTGCCTCTCACCCACCCGACACACTCGACACACACCTGCTGCCTCCCGCCCCTACACACCAACATCACTGACCAGCCGCCGCACCCACTCACCACCCACTGGTGTCTCCCGCCTCACACCCACACACCACACTCACACCCCTACGCACCGACATCACTGATCAGCCGCCACCCGCACTCACCAGACACACGCCACCTCACACCTGCTCACACCCTAGCAGGACCCCCACCCACAGCCAGCACTCACTACCCACCCGCCACCCGTACTGAACACCCACCCACCGCCTCACACCCACTCACACCCTAGTGGGACCCCCACCCACAGCCAGCACTCACTACCCACCCGCCACCCGTACTGAACACCCACCCACCTCCTCACACCCACTCACACCCTAGCGGAACCCCCACCCACAGCCAGCACTCACTACCCACCCGCCACCCATACTGAACACCCACCCGCCGCCTCACACCCACTCACACCCTAGCGGGACACACACCTCACATTTTTACATCACTTATGTCACCAAAATATATATTGGACTGTGGTGTGTTTAGAATAAACCATTTTAAAACAACAACATTGTATTACATTTTCTTCCATGTTTCTTTTCAACATTAATATACAACCTTTCCACCAAATAGTCAACCTATTGTTCCCCTATTTAGACATAATACTACCTATTATGGATTTACATCCCGGGCAACGCCGGGTATATCAGCTAGTAAAAATATATAAACAAATACAACACTTACAATGTATCATTGCCAACAAAAAACACACAGATCCTCGCAGCCACTGGACAAGATGGTATTGTGGGGTCCCTCCACTGCATACACCCCGCGCTAGGGCCGTGAACAACGAGGGGAACAAGCTTAAAATCTAGGAAAAACTTAGAGGAAGATCGCAGAGCTCCGAAAAGCTACCTCCTCGTGAGTAGGAGAGGGGAACGCTCAAAGCGTGTGACGTCAATCTGTCCTGCGCGTTGCCGTGGGTTGACCTATCACGTCAACGCGTTTCACGTATGTCAACGCTTCATCGTGTTGTGGGTTTAATGCTCAAGGGGAGTGGGAGGGGGGGTTCCTTCCCCATTGGATAGCCTAAGATCTAGGCATATTTAACTCTTCAGGGCTCAAAATACATAAAGCATCAACATACAAACATTGATAAAAGTACATCAAACATCCCAAAAATAACAAGTCATCTCCTAAGAAAATATAACAGCATGTAATGACATCTAAACCATAAATAAGAGTGTAAAAAAACAACAACAAAATAAATATATCTTTATGAAACTAATATATATAATATTCTATAAAATAATTAAATGATAATGTATTTAGAAATATTTTGAGAATACATATAAAATTATATTTAAAAATAGTGTATTGGGCGCTGTTTGCAAACCAAACAGAGAATAAGGGATTTTACCTGCTATCTATTTAACATATTATATACAATATGTATAAATAACATCTCCAGGGGTCATATATCTATCAGTACTGTTACCAGCGGCAGGCACCATATTGCTTGTATTGCTGATGATAATGCATATACAACATTAAGTAAAATTACGATTTTTTAAAATCAGATATAAAGAATAATCAGAGGCTCAAAGTATCATATTCAAACCATATTCTGGAGAAGGAATGCTTGAGATAGTCAAACCATATAGCACAAAAACAGATAAAGTGGTAAAGAACAAAAGAGGAGAGATACAGAAATGATGATTAATATCTCTCTTGAATTCATTTTCATTATGAATATATATATAGTTTTATATATATATATATATATATATATATATATATATATATATATATATATATATATATACAGTATGTGCAAACGGCTTACTCCGGGGCTCCGCCGTCTGTCCGGGACTGTTAGAACACGGTCTTTTAGGGTAGGTTAAATGACGAGGCGTAACGTGCTGTTCCTTTAAACAGGCTATGCCTGGTTTATTCAGTCCCAGGCACTGAGACTGCCCCAGTGCATACAGAAGAAACACAAGCAAAACAAAATCCTGCTCACCTGAGCGATAACTTAACTAAGGTTTCCCTGACTCAGGGTTGAAGTGGCTTTTCCACTTCCAACAACAAAATAAGGAACTTTGCAGTTTTAGAAAAAAAGAGCAGAATGATTTAACCTGTTTGGGGAGAGGCTTTTCCCCTCTCTGCTTCCAGCAGCCTTCCTGCCTCCAGGCTCTTGGGGAGAGGGGAGAGGAACCAGGAAATCAGTCTTAAATACCTGATTTCTAACGAGCAGGACAGGTGACAGAAATCAGGCAGCAGACAAACTCTGGTTTGGATCCCTCATCCCTCAGTTCCAGCACTTGCCAAACTGTGGGATGGAGTGCATGCATTCTGAGGCTGCACTTTCCAGCCTAAACAGGATAGAAACTGTCTAGTATCCTGGGAGCCCTATATATGGAATTTATTACCATCCCCTGGTTTCTGTCACATATCCTCCCCCCCCAGCTCAGACCTCGAGGGATGAGCGACCATGGATATTAGGGAGTGCATCCTTGACAACTCGTCAGCATTGCCATGTTTGTGCCCTGACCTGTGTTCCACAGAAAATTTAAAGGGTTGTAGGCTTAGGAACCACCTGGTCACACTAGCATTCTTCTCTCTGTTTTGACACATCCAGGTGAGGGGTGCATGATCTGTGACCAACCGGAATTTTCTCCCCAACAGATAGTATTTGAGCGTCTCTACAGCTCACTTTATTGCGAGACACTCTTTCTCGACTATGGAGTAATTTTTCTCCTGGGGATTTAGTTTCCTACTTAAATAAAGGATGGGGTGCTCCTCACCTTGAGACTCCTGGGAGAGTACCGCCCCCAGCCCTACCTCAGATGCGTCGGTTTGGACTAAAAACTCTTTAGAGAAGTCAGGTGTGACCAACACTGGTTGGGCACAGAGAGCTTCTTTCAGGCTTCTAAAGGCCTGTTTGGTTTCGGGGGACCACTTTACCATTAGCGGCCCTCTTGCTTTTGTGAGGTCGGTTAGTGGGGTTGCCTTAGTTGCAAAATTGGGAATAAACCTTCTA